>NC_134402.1:104650685-104950685 GCF_038048845.1 Mixophyes fleayi
AAAGTACTATAAATAAAGTCAAATGGGTGATTAATTTCTATGGGGAGCTATTATCATGGATGTAAATGGAGATCATTTGTAAAGTGGAACCAGATGCACACAGTGAAATGTTTTGGTTTTGCACTGGGGTGCCTGGATGGTCCAAAAAGAATATACTGAACATACAGCACATATATTTCTTACTGAGAATACAGTTACATTTCATGCTGACAACATAGGCCCACACATTGGGGGCTGTCATGTATGAACCAGGAAGATGTCACCCAGCAGAGCATTTAATTATATGTAAATACATCTATCTGCCCATCTCTGGTTTTGGAACCGTCCACAGGGAAATCATGTTGTGCCTAATTTTGTGGGATAGTGGATAAAGTTGGAAATGGTGAAGACGTCAAAGTTAAGCAATCTGCTTTCTTTCAGTCTTTCAAGTTTTCTCCCAGCATTACTTATTCCAGCCTGATTTTTGTCTTAAGTTAATCATGGTATTGAGAAAACATTGGTACAATCTTCATTCCATGTGTCACTATCATACATTTTACACTTTTTTTGGTATAAATGTGTTGTCCCATATAAAGTGCTGCCCGAAGGTTCAAATTTCATCCCACTGAAGGTATAGGCCACGCCCTGATCTTTGCCACCTGCTAGTACTTGTAAAAGTCCTATTTTGCAGGGAGAACAAAATGATCTGTGGCTCTCTGCTCCACCATACATACCGCCATGAATGCACTCTATGGGACATATTCAATTGTTGGTGTTACAGCCAAATTGAACGCGCCGCGCGCACTATTACCATCATTACGGTAATAGTACACATAAATAACGGTATAACAGTACTATTCTCGCTAGATTTCAAATCCAGATTTCAAATCCAGCTTACTATTACCGTAATAACGGTACTAGTTTTTCCGCGGCGGAAAACGCAGAGAATTGAATATGCCCCTATAGATTCAGTTCAATTCAGAATAATGCGGTCTGTGCACTATTACCGTTTCTATGGTAATAGTGCACAGTTTTACTGTTAATACGGTAATTTTAACACTGATTTTCCCCCCTCAGGGCCACGAGCAAACATCCGGGTTTGGATTACAGTATTAACGGTAATACTATTAGCGCTGCGTTATTCCTAGAATAACATGGCCAAATTGAATCGGCCCCTATCCGTCCCTTGAATCTCATTTAAATATTTCGGCGATCAAAGTGAAATCTCATTTTAGCATGTGAGCAAAATACGAGGTGCACACGAGCACCTAGCCCGCTGTCCAGGTCCTCCAATTAGAAGACACAAACTTGGTTTTGACAAAGCGCCACCATCTTGCCCCTCAAATCAATACCCGTCACTGTACAAACAGATGCATCCATGCGAAAATGGGCACATTAACTCGCAAATCAGCACTTGTTCTACGCTCCCCGCATCTTTAACTGATTTGGTTTGTAAATGAGATTTATTGTATACTATAGATAATCATGCACACTTTTTGAGCTGAATACATAGGCACATTTTATGATGATAATATTGGCTGATGCATTTTATGCTGAACTGATAGCCACACATACCTAATACTGAACATATATATTAACACAATTTATTTTAGATAGACAACACTTTCTTTTTAGAACAGCACTCATAGAGTTGGCTTTTGTTTTACATCAAAGTGATGGTACTAATAAGGTCTATAGCACTAGTGCAGCATTAATGATTTGAAATGACTCATTTTCAGCAGTTTAGGCCATATATTGTAGGCGGAAAATTAGACTTTTTTTCCATTATTAATAATGCATATACGATTCTAATCTTGGACCTTCAGAAAGTAACTGAAACATGTTTCAACAATTCTTCTTTGACTTGGAAAAAATTATTGAGAAAATAAAAGCACTTTTAGTTCTAAGGCTTCCTGGAAAAATAAATTCACAAAATTACTTTATACCAGGAAAATGCCTCTAATTATACATAGTAAATCAAGCTTAGAAATGTCTGCTTTGAGTTTGTCTTTTTTTAGTGAATACTACTAAAGTCAACAAGTTCACATTTTAGAAGTTTAAGAAGCCAGCATTATGTTTTATTGCAAGCTAGTATATTGGTTGGAATGTTACTATTTAATGTATACAGTGAAGGGAGCAAACATAATACAAATGTCTAGAAATCGGATCATTAGTCTTCTTTTTATTTGTTCATAATTTTAGTTGTATGAAAAGTATGTTTGCATTTTGCATTACTTATACACAATTATGTTTAATATTATTAGCCAGCATATTCCTCAGAGCTGTACAATAAGTTATAAGGTAGTCTATTGTAAACAAATGACATTAAAGCATTCGGTTTCTACCCAAATAAGTAGTGTAATAGTGTAAAGGAATGTGTGACATGTGGTGGAAGGAGACCAACGGACATTACGTGGAATGGTAAATGCAAAATCGTAAAAAAAAAAGTTCTTGTAATTTTAGATCTCAAGAGGACTGGTTATATATATACAGGAAACCGAAATTAGGAGAAATACCACATAGATCAGGAGCAGGTAAAATAAAAGCAAGCAAGAGAGCAAGCTCCTGAAAATGACAACGTTACATTAAATGGTGTGGATTGTAATGTAAGCTGTCCTCAGATCTAGGTGGAGTCCTGTTTTTATGGAAAGAGAATTGTAGCATATTAGTGTAGTACTGAATAGAGATGTATAAATCTCCCAAACTTTGCTTTACTACAGTTTGCACACACAAAATCTATAAAAATGACAATGAGCCGGGCAACGCAACGTAAATTCCCTACATTCAAGCAATGTACTCTTTTTATCTTTCATTTTGCATTGCATGAAGAAAAAATAAATATGTTGTATGTATTGCTTAAACAGTGGGCAAATTCCCTCAATAAAGGATCAGATGTTCACCTAAGTGTATAGTAGTTCAAGTCTTGTACATAAATCGTGTCATTCTCTCTTTGGGAGATCATAAAACAGAAGCTAGTGCGAAAAAGGTAGTGCTTTGCTACAGACTTGTAAGAGAGGAATTGGGTATTCAGCTGACAGTCGGAATGGTAAAGCTGCAGATATTACAAATGTATAAAGCAGCGTACCTAGTTCAAAGATACACAGGAGGAAGACATATGTGTGACAATATAGTAGTACAGAGTGGGATTTAACTTACATGTTTTGAAATGGTTTGAAAGTGTCATTTTTCACAGCCAACAGCAAGCTGACAGTGTTCATTTGCAGTGAGGCTAATCAAGCAGAGCACCTGATGAGAACTCCTTTATAAATACAAGGTGGGAGTGTCACCTGTCCATCAAGCTAGGGCTGTGTTAGGAGTTTGATTTATTTAAGCCTGAGTTGTTTATTGTTCAGTGTGACCAATGCTGAATAAGTTGGCCGGTGTCTAGGGATCTGATCTCTGTTAAAATAGCATTAAAGTCACAAGAAAGTGTATGGAAATTTATGTTATGAATTACTTTGCCATCCTGATAAATCAAGCAAAGAACAAAGCAAGAAGTTGTTTGTGTGTGCATCACAAGGAGGGTGCCCGTGTCACAGCAGTTACGCCAGGGTTTCCCAAACCCAGTCCTCAGGGCTCCCCAACAGTGCAGGTTTTCTGGATCACATCTGACATAATTAGGACCACCTGTGGATCTGTTACAATGTGTCAGTCAGTAATGAATACACCTGTGCTCCAGCAAGGAGATATGGAAAACATGCACTGTTGGGGAGCCCTGAGGACTGGGTTTGGGAAACCCTGAGTTATGCCATAATGCTTTACTTAATGTCCTAAAACAACAATAACCTGCATGACATGTGTGTGACAAAGTATTGATCACAACACAACCACCTGGTTATCTAAAAATAATGAACTCACCCCTTTTTATATCACATGATCACTATCATGGCCTTCTTTCTCATTGGGCACAATGGGCAGGTGCCCGGGGGCCCTGCAGCCCAGGTGGGCCCGTCAGAGGCAGCACAAAAAAAAACCCTGAAAAAAAAGAAGAAGAAAATACTTACCATGCTGTCAGCTGGCGATCCGGCACCCTCCCTGGTCTCCTCCTCCGTGAGGTGCTGGCAGTGCATGTCGGGCGTGACGTCATCATGCCCACCCGACATCCATTGCGGAGCGCGACGGAGGAGGAGACCATGGAGGGAGCCGGATTGCCAGCTGACAGCAAGGTAAGTATTTTCTTCTTTTTTTTCAGGGTTTTTTTTTTGTGCTGCCTCCGACGGGCCCCCCTGGGCTGCAGGGCCCATATATATAGCCACTTTTTTAAAAAAAAATATATATATATATCTATATATATATATGTATATATAGGAGCCCCGGTGCACTGCTTTGCCCGGGGGCCCAAAAGGTTGTTAAGAGGGCCCTGATCACTATTAATTTAAAACTTCCACCTCAAAGTTTATTTCAAGAGCTGACACTCTTACAGCAAGCATTCAGTCACTTCCTACCATATCATCTTGATCAGATGTGGTATTTGTTCCTGTCTGATCCACAATCAAGCAGAACCCTTTGTGGAAAACAGAGGACAATTAGAGTGCACTTGTGAGAGGATAACAATAGTTTAAGTCCTCTGACTAAATATCTATTTTTTTCACGAGGGTTTGATCATGGATCAGAAAGGAACATCTTACCACATCTTACCAAGTTGTAATATTTACTTTCTTTTGTATTTATGTAATATATATATTTAATTTTCCATTTTTAATTTACTATAACTTGCTTTTCACAATTATTCTTATTCAATTTCTTTTTTTATATTTTCCTTTTTCTTTTTTCCAATAGGTTTATATCTGTATTGTCTATTTGTTTCTATTCTATCATAACCAACTACGCTCTCTTAACATTGTCTGCCTCTTGGTCACTATTTTCTATACAATATATATAAGTCACACATTGCATTCACTTGCACTATTGATCTAGAGCATTTGAGAATCATGCATAGTTTAGAGTTAAGTAGTTTAATTTCAAGGCAGATTCACAACACGGGAACAAAGGTCTATATAGTTCCTATAATATTGAGATTGTTACCTCGGTTCACATTATTGTAGTATTCACATCTCAGTTTGTTTACACCAAGTATGGTATATATAGATTATCGGTAAGAAGTGGATATATTTTATAATATATAGAAAAAGAGAAAAAAGACTCTCCCATATGGATGCACTCTAAGCTTCTTCAATTAATTAAAATCATATCTTTATTATTGTTTATATTAAAACACCATATGAGTGAATTGTTAAATAGATAATATTAGAGGGTAAAAGAAAATAAAAAAAGTGATTTAAAATATTTTGTTTTGTTTTTTTTATTACAAAAATATTTTAAAACCCACTTTTATTTTCTTTCACCCTCTACTACTATCTATTTAACAATTCGCTCATAAGGTGTTTTAATATAAACAATAATACAGATATCATTTTAATTAATTGAAGAACCTTAGAGTGCATCCATATGGGAGTCTTTTTTTTCCTCTTTTTCTATATATGTCATTTTCTCTCTCTCTGGTTGCACCTCCTGTAGATTTATAATTGTGATACTTTGCATACAACAAGTGGTTCGAATAATAATAAGGAATGTTCTGTGCCATTGTTTTTCTATACAATATCTTATAATGTACCTTTAATTACCTGATATTAAAGCATATGGAATGTTATAAGAAGAAGCAAACTAATGCGGCCAGTGGTCTTCAGAGATCCAGCCGTGGAGATACTGTGACTGGTTAATTTTACTTTCAGAACATCTTCTGCTCATATTATAAGGATGAAGAAGATAAAGGGTTAATCTTATATAGGATTTGAGAATTATGAATATTTGAATGAATGTACAAACTTTCTAAATTGTAATCTACAACATATAATATACAGTACTGAATATCGCATATCAGCCATGATACGGGTAGAGATTGGTAAATAAATTTACATGTGATAATTAGAGATGTCCCTGTGTTTTGGTTTTGGTTTTGGCAAAACCGCCCTCACGTGTTATGGTTTCAGGTTTGTTTTTGGATTTGTATTTTTTTTTTTAACTGCTAAAAAATGCTAAAATCACATAATTTTAACTCTTATTTTGTTCTTACATTATTATTAACCTCAATAACATTCATTTTCAGTAATTTCCAATCAATATTTGTCAAGTGGCAAGAACACTGCTGCCCCTCCTGTTTCTGTGTGAGTAATAGCACTGAGTAATGGCACTGGTGACTGGAGAGTGACAAGAACACTGCTACCCCTGTTTCTGTGTGAGCAATGGGGCTGGATCTCCTGGAGAGGGAGGTACATATGGAATCCAAAACCCGCAAGATACGACGACGCAACTATGATATTTTGCCTCGATTCAGATCCAAGGAAGCTGGAAAGTACCGAGGCGGCTCGGCTCGATATTCGGATTGGCGATGTTTGGGAGGATCTCAGTTTTTGGAAAACCGAGCCTGAGCATCTCTAGTGATAATAGAGGATGAAACATTATACAGTATGTAAATGGGGGACACTTCTGTTTATGTGGTACATAAGAACTTGGGTATAATGGCATATACAAAATTTTAAAGGTAGTAAGTAACAACTAGTAACTGTGGAAAATACGAATATAATGCAGGTGAAATGGTGGGAGCCAACAATTTAGGGAACTCAGCTACAATTAAAGTGTTTTAAAAGTATGTGTTATTGGAATTCTAAGAAATAAATTTGAGTTGCTTTTATGAAGTATCAAATGTGTTATATAAGTGAGATACATATGTTTTGAATGAATGGTAATCTCATTGTTACAAGGTTTTTAGTCAAATAGCAAAATGACAATTTATTAATGAGCGGACAATGTACATATGAGAAGGATACTATTTATACAAGCGTTCACCCCTCACATAGACATCTTTAAAAAAGTCTTAACCATGTTCAGACAATAAAACAAAAACAAAAACCATCATTAGACAATAAAAATAATGTATCCAAAACGTATGTAATGTAGGGATGTGCACCGGCGACTTTTGAGGTCTCGTGTTTTGTGTTTTGGATCCGGATTTTCGTTATTTTTGGGGTTCGGATTTGTCTCGCAAAACACTTGACGAAAGGTCTCGGTTCGGATTTAAGGTTTTGGATTCGGATTTTTTTTGAAAAAAAACATAAAAAGTTTAAAAATCAAGTTTTTGGGCTTATTTTCACTCCTAGGCTATTATTAACCTCAATAACATTCATTTTCAGTAATTTCCAATCAATATTTGTCAAGTGGCAAGAACACTGCTGCCCCTCCTGTTTCTGTGTGAGTAATAGCACTGAGTAATGGCACTGGTGACTGGAGAGTGACAAGAACACTGCTACCCCTGTTTCTGTGTGAGCAATGGGGCTGGATCTCCTGGAGAGGGAGGTACATATGGAATCCAAAACCCGCAAGATACGACGACGCAACTATGATATTTTGCCTCGATTCAGATCCAAGGAAGCTGGAAAGTACCGAGGCGGCTCGGCTCGATATTCGGATTGGCGATGTTTGGGAGGATCTCAGTTTTTGGAAAACCGAGCCTGAGCATCTCTAGTGATAATAGAGGATGAAACATTATACAGTATGTAAATGGGGGACACTTCTCTGTTTATGTGGTACATAAGAACTTGGGTATAATGGCATATACAAAATTTTAAAGGTAGTAAGTAACAACTAGGGATGTGCACCGGCGACTTTTGAGGTCTCGTGTTTTGTGTTTTGGATCCGGATTTTCGTTATTTTTGAGGTTCGGATTTGTCTCGCAAAACACTTGACGAAAGGTCTCGGTTCGGATTTAAGGTATTGGATTCGGATTTTTTTTGAAAAAAACATAAAAAGTTTAAAAATCAAGTTTTTGGGCTTATTTTCACTCCTAGGCTATTATTAACCTCAATAACATTCAATAACAAGCATTTCCACTAATTTACAGTGTATTCTGAACACCTCACAATATAGTTATTAGTCCAAAACGTTGCAACAAGGTATCTTTCTGGACTGCGTAGAGGAGTGGGTCACCACAATATATATTAAAAACCCTGAACTTTTATGATTCGCACCAATAATTGTACCTGGACTGCGTAGAGGAGTGGGTCACCACAATATATTAAAAACCCTGAACTTTTATGAATCGCACCAATAAATGTACCTGGACTGCGTAGAGGAGTGGGTCACCACAATATATTAAAAACCCTGAACTTTTATGAATCGCACCAATAAATGTACCTGGACTGCGTAGAGGAGTGGGTCACCACAATATATATAATAAGAAAACCATCAACTTGTTTGATTCGCACCAATAAATGTACCTGGACTGCGTAGAGGAGTGGGTCACCACAATATATTAAAAACCCTGAACTTTTATGAATCGCACCAATAAATGTACCTGGACTGCGTAGAGGAGTGGGTCACCACAATATATTAAAAACCCTGAACTTTTATGAATCGCACCAATAAATGTACCTGGACTGCGTAGAGGAGTGGGTCACCACAATATATATAATAAGAAAACCATCAACTTGTTTGATTCGCACCAATAAATGTACCTGGACTGCGTAGAGGAGTGGGTCACCACAATATATTAAAAACCCTGAACTTTTATGAATCGCACCAATAAATGTACCTGGACTGCGTAGAGGAGTGGGTCACCACAATATCTTAAAAACCCTGAACTTTTATGAATCGCACCAATAAATGTACCTGGACTGCGTAGAGGAGTGGGTCACCACAATATATATAATAAGAAAACCATCAACTTGTTTGATTCGCACCAATAAATGTACCTGGACTGCGTAGAGAAGTGGGTCACCACAATATATTAAAAACCCTGAACTTTTATGAATCGCACCAATAAATGTACCTGGACTGCGTAGAGGAGTGGGCACTGGGCACCACAATAAAATATATAAAAAACCTTCAACAGGTCTGCATTACACTACACATACGGCTGCTCCTCCATCCTCTCCATCATATACATGTTGGAGTTTTAGCGTGTGACAACCTCTTGTTTTTGATAATGTCAGTGCATTTTGAATATTTTTCAATTTGCCCCACACCACTGAATGTACTTTATCTATGATACGCATCTATCTATCTTGACTGCGTAGTGTGGTGGCCCCGGTACACAATTTGGTACCGAGGCCACAATATAATTAAAAAACCCTCCACGTGTCAGAATTCCACCAAACAAGTATCTGGACTGCGTAGTGGGGTGGCCCCGGTACCCAACTTGATACCGGGGCCACAATAAAATAAATACACCCTCCACGTGTCAGAATTCCACCAAACAAGTATCTGGACTGCGTAGTGGGGTGGCCCCGGTACCCAACTTGATACCGGGGCCACAATAAAATAAATACACCCTCCAAGTGTCAGAATTCCACCAAACAAGTATCTTGACTGCGTAGTGTGGTGGCCCCGGTACACAATTTGGTACCGAGGCCACAATATAATTAAAAAACCCTCCACGTGTCGGAATTCCACCAAACAAGTATCTGGACTGCATAGTGGGGTGGCCCCGGTACCCAATTTGATACCGGGGCCACAATACCTCCTCAAAACATGCTCCAGACAATTCGTCATTGACAGACCCCAGACAGACAGGGTCGTAGTGTTATTGTTTGACTTTGTAAACCCAAAAAAATGTCCCTGTTGCACTTGCACATAGTCGTGCAATGAAGACTGACTTTTTCATTTAAAGGCACGATCTTTCAAGTGTAGTGTTTGTAAGTCTAAGTCATATTATACTTTTGGTAAAATTGGTTTTTTTTGTTCCTCTTTATGGTAATTAATTAGTAATAGAATTAAAGTAGGAAATAGAATTAAATAGAATTAAAGTAGAAAATAGAGTGGTATAGAGTTGTAGTGTGGTATAGATAGAGTGGTCCACACAATATAATAATAAAACCCTCAACTGGTCTGAATTCCACCAAACAAGTATCTTGACTGCGTAGTGTGGTGGCCCCGGTACACAATTTGGTACCGAGGCCACAATATAATTTAAAAACCCTCCACGTGTCGGAATTCCACCAAACAAGTATCTGGACTGCATAGTGGGGTGGCCCCGGTACCCAATTTGATACCGGGGCCACATTACCTCCTCCAATTTCCAAGTGTAGTGTTTATAACATCTTAACACTACACTAATTCTAGCACGTCAAAACCTCTTGTTTTAAATAATGACAGGGCATTTAACTTTTGATTTAATTTATTGAATTTGTTGGCATTTTCTTTTACTTTTTGAACATGGCAAACGACTGTTGAATGGTCACATAATGCCAAAAAAAAAGGTGCAAGATGGAATTGTCCTTGGGCCCTCCCACCCACCCTTATGTTGTTGAAATAGGACATGCACACTTTAACAAACCAATCATTTCAGCGACAGGGCCTACCAAACAACTGTGGCTGAAATGATTGGTTTGTTTGGGCCCCCACACCAATAAAACAATTCATCTCTCCCTGTACAAACTAAACAGGCTCTACTGAGGAAAGATGTCGTCCTTATCCTCAACCTCTGATTCCTCTCCCCCTACAGTGTGTACTTCCTCCTCCTCACACATTATCAATTCGTCCCCGCTGGACTCCACAACCACAGTCCCTCTGTACTGTCTGGAGGGCAGTGCTGTACTTCATTGAGGAATTGATTATTCATTTTTATAAACATCATTTTTTCAACGTTGTGAGGAAGCAACCTCCTTCGCCGCTCACTGACCAGGTTCCCCGCTGCACTAAAAACTCTTTCCGAGTACACACTGGAGGGGGGACAACTCAGTTAAAAAATAGAGCCAGTTTGTACAGGGGCTTCCAAACTGCCTTTTGGAGTTCTACCACGTCACTACCTTTAGTTAATTTAGATTGCAAGGCTTGTAAATATAAATACTTTGAAGATAAAAAAAAGCAGGCTGCACAGACTGTGGAGCTAGAAAGTGAAATTAAATGGACCACGTTACTTTGGTGGCTATCTATGCCCCTCCCCCCGCCCTACACTTGTAGTTGAATATAAATAAAGCAGCCTGCATAGACTGTAGAACTAGCAATTCAAATATACAAAGAAATGGACAAAGGCAGTTTGGTATCTGTCTGC
The DNA here is from genome assembly GCF_038048845.1 of Mixophyes fleayi. Lineage (NCBI taxonomy): Eukaryota > Metazoa > Chordata > Amphibia > Anura > Limnodynastidae > Mixophyes > Mixophyes fleayi. The sequence continues at coordinate 104,661,712 of NC_134402.1, forward strand.
ATCAGATCCCCTCTCCACTAGGAGTAAAACAGAAAACTTTTCAGCCGTTATATAATCTAGAATATAAATAGAAATTGAGAAATGCAATTTGGTATCTGTCTGCATCATAATCATCAACATCCTCCTCAGCGCCAGCTACATCAATATCCTCCTCCCAGTGCACAACATTCACACCTTCATTAGCCAAATCTGTAACTGGACTGTGGGTGATCCTTCCAGCATATGCAGAGGGCGTGCTGCAAATGCTGTATGGAGTCACCTCTTCCCGTACAGTGATGGGAAGGTCAGGGTTCACAACCAACAACACCCTTGGACTCGCCTTGGGGATTTGTGATGTCATCTGTTTAGAAGGCAGAGTTCTTTGCTGTTTTGTTGTTGTTGCTGACAGCATAACTCTCTTAAATTTTTTGTAGGGGGGGGGAGGAGGGCTTTGATCCTTGGGTGAAGTTGGACCACTAGTCATGAACACGGGACAGGGCCTAAGCCGTTCCTTGCCACTACTTGTCGTAATTGGCATATTGCCAACTTTACGTTTCTCCTCAGATGATTTTAAGTTTCTTTTTTTGCTGTTTTTTGAGAACTTGGGCTTTTTGGATTTTACATGCCCTGTACTAGGAGATTGGGCATCGTGCTTGCCAGACGACGTTGATGGCATTTCATCGTCTATGTCATGACTAGTGGCAGCAGCTTCAGCATTAGGAGGAAGTGGGTCTTGATCTTTCCCTACTTTATCCTCCAAATTTTTGCTCTCCATTATATGTAGCACAAGATACTGCAGAATGTGTGAACTTGGTAATATTGCAGTACCAATGGACTTATAATGCTGGATTGGTTTTGCAAATTTGGTTATAATTATTATATATTTTTTTTTTTTTTTAATTTTTTATTTTTTTTTACTTTTTTTTTATTTTTTACAAACTTGGGAATAATGGGGAAATAACTATGCCCTTAGAAGCACAGAGCACAGGACACAGCACCACTGGACTGAACAGGACACGGCACAGGACCCAGCAGCACTACGGAACTCAGCAGGACAGAGCACAGGACACAGCACCACTGGACTGATACTGCAGAATGTGTAAACTTTGTAATATTGCAGTACCACTGGACTTTTACTGCTGAATGTGTGAACTTGGTAATATTGCAGTACCAATGGACTTATAATGCTGGATTGGTTTTGCAAATTTGGTTATAATTATTATATATTTTTATTTTTTTTTAATTTTTTATTTTTTTTTACTTTTTTTTTATTTTTTACAAACTTGGGAATAATGGGGAAATAACTATGCCCTTAGAAGCACAGAGCACAGGACACAGCACCACTGGACTGAACAGGACACGGCACAGGACCCAGCAGCACTACGGAACTCAGCAGGACAGAGCACAGGACACAGCACCACTGGACTGATACTGCAGAATGTGTAAACTTTGTAATATTGCAGTACCACTGGACTTTTACTGCTGAATGTGTGAACTTGGTAATATTGCAGTACCAATGGACTTATAATGCTGGATTGGTTTTGCAAATTTGGTTATAATTATTATATATTTATTTATTTTTTTAATTTTTTATTTTTTTTTACTTTTTTTTTATTTTTTACAAACTTGGGAATAATGGGGAAATAACTATGCCCTTAGAAGCACAGAGCACAGGACACAGCACCACTGGACTGAACAGGACACGGCACAGGACCCAGCAGCACTACGGAACTCAGCAGGACAGAGCACAGGACACAGCACCACTGGACTGATACTGCAGAATGTGTAAACTTTGTAATATTGCAGTACCACTGGACTTTTACTGCTGAATGTGTGAACTTGGTAATATTGCAGTACCAATGGGCTTATACTGCAGGATTGGTTGTGAAAATTTTGTGGTAATTAAAAAATATTAAAGTAGTTTTTGGTATTTTATAAAAAAAACTTTTTTTTATTTTTTTAAACACAGGGGAATATTGGGGAAATAACTATGCCCTTAGAAGCACAGAGCACAGGACACAGCACCACTGGACTGAACAGGACACAGCACAGGACCCAGCAGCACCACTGACCTCAGAAGGACAGAGCACAGCACCACTGGACTGATACTGCAGAACACAGCACAGCACAGCACAGCACAGCACAGCACAGCACAGCACAGCACAGCACAGCACAGCACTAAACAGCACAGAACTAAACAGCACAGAACTAAACAGCACAGAACTAAACAGCACAGAACTAAACAGCACAGAACTAAACAGCACAGAACTAAACAGCACAGAACTAAACAGCACAGAGGACCACCTAACACACCCTCCCTCTACCCTGATCAATGCCCGAGTGAAGATGGCGGCGACTAGCGGGGAATTTATAGGATCCGAGTATCGCGAGATCCGACAACGGGATTATGAGTCAGAGCCTCAGTTTCACTTTTGAATTTGGCGCCAATACCCGGATCTGTCTCGGATCCGACTCGGATCCGCAACGTTCGGGTGGGCTCGGATTTCAGAAATCCGAGCGCGCTCATCCCTAGTAACAACTAGTAACTGTGGAAAATACGAATATAATGCAGGTGAAATGGTGGGAGCCAACAATTTAGGGAACTCAGCTACAATTAAAGTGTTTTAAAAGTATGTGTTATTGGAATTCTAAGAAATAAATTTGAGTTGCTTTTATGAAGTATCAAATGTGTTATATATGTGAGATACATATGTTTTGAATGAATGGTAATCTCATTGTTACAAGGTTTTTAGTCAAATAGCAAAATGACAATTTATTAATGAGCGGACAATGTACATATGAGAAGGATACTATTTATACAAGCGTTCACCCCTCACATAGACATCTTTAAAAAAGTCTTAACCATGTTCAGACAATAAAACAAAAACAAAAACCATCATTAGACAATAAAAATAATGTATCCAAAACGTATGTAATGTAGGGATGTGCACCGGCGACTTTTGAGGTCTCGTGTTTTGTGTTTTGGATCCGGATTTTCGTTATTTTTGGGGTTCGAATTTGTCTCGCAAAACACTTGACGAAAGGTCTCGGTTCGGATTTAAGGTTTTGGATTCGGATTTTTTTTGAAAAAAACATAAAAAGTTTAAAAATCAAGTTTTTGGGCTTATTTTCACTCCTAGGCTATTATTAACCTCAATAACATTCAATAACAAGCATTTCCACTAATTAACAGTGTATTCTGAACACCTCACAATATAGTTATTAGTCCAAAACGTTGCAACAAGGTATCTTTCTGGACTGCGTAGAGGAGTGGGTCACCACAATATATATTAAAAACCCTGAACTTTTATGATTCGCACCAATAAATGTACCTGGACTGCGTAGAGGAGTGGGTCACCACAATATATATTAAAAACCCTGAACTTTTATGAATCGCACCAATAAATGTACCTGGACTGCGTAGAGGAGTGGGTCACCACAATATATATTAAAAACCCTGAACTTTTATGATTCGCACCAATAAATGTACCTGGACTGCCTAGAGGAGTGGGTCACCACAATATATATTAAAAACCCTGAACTTTTATGAATCGCACCAATAAATGTACCTGGACTGCGTAGAGGAGTGGGTCACCACAATATATATAATAAGAAAACCATCAACTTGTTTGATTCGCACCAATAAATGTACCTGGACTGCGTAGAGGAGTGGGTCACCACAATATATTAAAAACCCTGAACTTTTATGAATCGCATCAATAAATGTACCTGGACTGCGTAGAGGAGTGGGTCACCACAATATATTAAAAACCCTGAACTTTTATGAATCGCACCAATAAATGTACCTGGACTGCGTAGAGGAGTGGGTCACCACAATATATATAATAAGAAAACCATCAACTTGTTTGATTCGCACCAATAAATGTACCTGGACTGCGTAGAGGAGTGGGTCACCACAATATATTAAAAACCCTGAACTTTTATGAATCGCACCAATAAATGTACCTGGACTGCGTAGAGGAGTGGGTCACCACAATATATTAAAAACCCTGAACTTTTATGAATCGCACCAATAAATGTACCTGGACTGCGTAGAGGAGTGGGTCACCACAATATATTAAAAACCCTGAACTTTTATGAATCGCACCAATAAATGTACCTGGACTGCGTAGAGGAGTGGGTCACCACAATATATATAATAAGAAAACCATCAACTTGTTTGATTCGCACCAATAAATGTACCTGGACTGCGTAGAGGAGTGGGTCACCACAATATATTAAAAACCCTGAACTTTTATGAATCGCACCAATAAATGTACCTGGACTGCGTAGAGGAGTGGGTCACCACAATATATTAAAAACCCTGAACTTTTATGAATCGCAATAATAAATGTACCTGGACTGCGTAGAGGAGTGGGTCACCACAATATATTAAAAACCCTGAACTTTTATGAATCGCACCAATAAATGTACCTGGACTGCGTAGAGGAGTGGGTCACCACAATATATTAAAAACCCTGAACTTTTATGAATCGCACCAATAAATGTACCTGGACTGCGTAGAGGAGTGGGTCACCACAATATATATAATAAGAAAACCATCAACTTGTTTGATTCGTACCAATAAATGTACCTGGACTGCGTAGAGGAGTGGGTCACCACAATATATTAAAAACCCTGAACTTTTATGAATCGCACCAATAAATGTACCTGGACTGCGTAGAGGAGTGGGTCACCACAATATATTAAAAACCCTGAACTTTTATGAATCGCACCAATAAATGTACCTGGACTGCGTAGAGGAGTGGGTCACCACAATATATTAAAAACCCTGAACTTTTATGAATCGCACCAATAAATGTACCTGGACTGCGTAGAGGAGTGGGTCACCACAATATATATAATAAGAAAACCATCAACTTGTTTGATTCGTACCAATAAATGTACCTGGACTGCGTAGAGGAGTGGGTCACCACAATATATTAAAAACCCTGAACTTTTATGAATCGCACCAATAAATGTACCTGGACTGCGTAGAGGAGTGGGTCACCACAATATATTAAAAACCCTGAACTTTTATGAATCGCACCAATAAATGTACCTGGACTGCGTAGAGGAGTGGGTCACCACAATATATTAAAAACCCTGAACTTTTATGAATCGCACCAATAAATGTACCTGGACTGCCTAGAGGAGTGGGCACTGGGCACCACAATAAAATATATAAAAAACCTTCAACAGGTCTGCATTACACTACACATACGGCTGCTCCTCCATCCTCTCCATCATATACATGTTGGAGTTTTAGCGTGTGACAACCTCTTGTTTTTGATAATGTCAGTGCATTTTGAATATTTTTCAATTTGCCCCACACCACTGAATGTACTTTATCTATGATACGCATCTATCTATCTTGACTGCGTAGTGGGGTGGCCCCGGTACCCAATTTGATACCGGGGCCACAATAAAATAAATACACCCTCCACGTGTCAGAATTCCACCAAACAAGTATCTGGACTGCGTAGTGGGGTGGCCCCGGTACCCAATTTGATACCGGGGCCACAATAAAATAAATACACCCTCCACGTGTCAGAATTCCACCAAACAAGTATCTGGACTGCGTAGTGGGGTGGCCCCGGTACCCAATTTGATACCGGGGCCACAATACCTCCTCCAAACATGGTACAGACAATTCGTCATTGAGATCCCATCAAGTATGTTAAAGACAGACAGGGTCGAAGTGTTATTGGTTGACTTTGTAAACCAAAAAACTGTCCCTGTTGCACATAGTCGTGCAATGAAGACTGACTTTTTCATTTAAAGGCACCATCTTTCAAGTGTAGTGTTTGTAAGTCTAAGTCATATTATACTTTTGGTAAAATTGGTTTATTTTGTTCCTCTTTATGGTAACTACTAATAGAATTAAAGTATTAAATAGAAGCGGCAGTTCCTCTTTATGGTAATTAGTAATAGAATTAAAGTATTAAATAGAATTAAAGTATGAAATAGAATTAAAGTATGAAATAGAATTAAAGTATTAAATAGAATTAAAGTATGAAATAGAATTAAAGTATTAAATAGAATTAAAGTATTAAATAGAGTGGTATAGAGTTGTAGTGTGGTATAGATAGAGTGGTCCCCACAATATAATAATAAAACCCTCAACTGGTCTGAATTCCACCAAACAAGTATCTGGACTGCGTAGTATGGTGGCCCCGGTACACAATTTGGTACCGAGGCCACAATATAATTAAAAAATTGGGCATCAACTGTCACCGTTGTTTAATATCTGATACACCTAAATATGGACTGCACAGTGGAGTGGCCCCGGTAGTAAATTTGGTGCCGGGGCCACAATACCTCCTCCAACCAATACCTCCTCCAACTTCCAAGTGTAGTGTTTATAAAGACAGACAGCGTCGAAGTGTTATTAGTTGACTTTCTTAACCCTAAAATTGTCCCTGTTGCAAATATTCGTGCAATGGACAGTTACTTTTTTATTGAAAGACTCAAGCTTTCAAGTGTAGTGTTTATAAAATATAAACAACAATACAGTAGTTTTAGAGCACGTCAATACCTCTTGTTTTAAATTATGACACGGCATTTTACTGGTTTAATTTCTTGAATTTTTTTAAATTTGGTTTTACTTTTTGAACATGGCAAACGACTGTTGATTGGTCATATAATGCAAAAAAAAAAGTTCCAAGATGGAATTGTCCTTGGGCCCTCACACCCACCCTTATGTTGTTGAAATAGGACATGCACACTTTAACAAACCAATCATTTCAGCGACAGGGCCTACCAAACAACTTTGGCTGAAATGATTGGTTTGTTTGGGCCCCCACACCAAAAAAGCTATTCATCTCTCCCTGTACAGACTAAACAGGCTCTACTGAGGCAAGATGTCGTCCTCATCCTCAACCTCTGATTCCTCTCCCCCTACAGTGTGTACTTCCTCCTCATCACACATTATCAATTCGTCCCCGCTGGACTCCACAACCACAGGTCCCTCTGTAGTATCTGGAGGGCAGTGCTGTACTTCATTGAGGAATTGATTATTCATTTTTATAAACATCATTTTTTCAACGTTGTGAGGAAGCAACCTCCTTCGCCGCTCACTGACCAGGTTCCCCGTTGCACTAAAAACTCTTTCCGAGTACACACTGGAGGGGGGACAACTCAGGTAAAATAGAGCCAGTTTGTACAGGGGCTTCCAAACTGCCTTTTTTTCCTGCCAGTAACAATATGGACTGTCTGACATGTCTACTTGGATGGTGTCAGCAAAGTAATCATCCACAATTTTTTCTATTGTGACAGCATCCAATGCAGCGAGAGTAGACATGTCTGCAATGGTTGGCAGGTCCTTCAGTCCGGACCAGATGTTATCAGCATCCCCGCCAGTGCCTCTTTTGGGAAAACTGAGCTTTTTCCTCGCAGCCATAGATGTGGAAGAAAATGAGGGTGGAGCTGTTGGCATGTCACGGTCCTCTTCAGAGGACAATCTCCTGACCAGCAGGTCTTTGCACCGCTGTAGACTTGTGTCCGCCGGAAACAGAGACACAACATACGCTTTAAACCGAGGATCGAGCACGGTGGCCAGAATGTATTCCTCTGACTTTAAAAGAGTGACCACCCTCGGATCCTGGCAAAGCGTACGAAGGGCTACATCCACAAGAGCTACATGCTTGGTGTAATCGCAATGGCTTTCCAGCTCCTCCCTCACTTTCTCCAGCTGCTTCTGCAACAGCCTGATCAGGGGAATGACCTGACTCAAGCTGGCAGTGTCGGAACTGACTTCTCGTGTGGCAAGTTCAAATGGCTGCAGAACCTTGCACAACACGGAAATCAGTCTCCACTGCGCTTGACTGAGGCGCATCCCCACTCCTTTGCCTATGTCGTAGGTGGCTGTGTAGGCCTGAATGGCCCTTTGCTGCTCCTCCATCCTCTGCAGCATATAGAGGGTGGAGTTCCAGCGCGTCACAACCTCTTGTTTGAGGTGATGGCAGGGCAGGTTCATGCTTTTTTGATGTGCCTCTAGTCTGCGGTAGGCACTGGCTGAATGCCGAAAGTGTCCAGCAATTTTGCGCGCCACCGCAAGCATCTTCTGCACACCCCTGTCACTCTTGAGGTAATGCTGCACCACCAAATTAATGGTGTGGGCAAAACATGGGACGTGCTGGAAATTGCCCATATTTAATGCCCGCACAATGTTACTGGCATTGTCTGACACCACAAATCCCCATGAGAGCCTAAGTGGGGTAAGTCACTGGGAGATAATTTCCCTCATTTTCTCTAATATGTTGTCAGCGTTGTGCCTCTTATTAAAGCCTGTAATACACAATGTTGCCTGCCTTTGCACGAGCCGCCATTTTGTAGTTGCTGCTACTGATGCAGCTGTTGCTGTTGCTGCGGAAGGGGATGCATCTACCCAGTGGGCTGTCACAGTCATATAGTCCTTCGTTTGCCCAGAACCACTTGTCCACATGTCCGTGGTTAAGTGGACAGTGGGTACAACCGCATTTTTTAGAGCACTGAGGACACTTGATCGTACTTCTCTGTACATTTTTGGTATCGCCTGCCTAGTGAAGTGGAATCTCGAGGGGATTTGGTACCGGGGACACAATACCTCCATCAACCCTCTAAATCCCACTCCACTGATGGCGGACACCGGGCGCACGTCTAACACCAACATTGCAGTTACAGCCGCAGTTATACGCTTTGCAATAGGGTGACTACTATCGTATTTTGTGGTCATGGCAAACGACTGTTGGACGGTCAATTGTTTTGTGAAAGACTTAGCGGTCTTACGACTTCCCCTCTGGGAAGATGACCGACTAACAGCAGCAACAGCAGCAGTGGCAGTAGTAGGCGTACCGCTGCAGGATTCCTCGGATGAATCCCGTATTGAGGAGGACTCAGTCTGGCTGCTGACTTGGGCTGCAGGACTGAATCTGATGGAGATTGTGGAGGAAGTTGACGAGGAGGGTGTTGCTGGTGTGTATCCAACTGGACCACGGGATTTAGGTGTCCCTGTACCGATGAGGGTCCTAGCCCCAGTTCCTGAACTAACCACTGAACTATGAAGGTTATTCAGGTGACGTATAAGGGAGGATGTTCCTAGGTGGGCAAGATCCTTACCCCTGCTTATTTGAGCTTTACATAAGCTACATATGGCCATACATTGGTTGTCTGGATTTGGATAAAAATAACTCCAGACCGAAGAGGTGCATTTTTTGGTCTTCTGACCAGGCATGACGATGGGCTTTTTCATCCCATGGACATCAGCTGTTTCCCCCCCTGGTGCCTCATTTACAATAACCACATCACCATCCTCATCATCAAGTTCCTCCACAGCGCCAGCTACATCATCAATAGCCTCCTCCCGAGCCACCTCTTCCCGTACAGTGATGGGAAGGTCAGGCTTGACAACCACCAACATCCTTGGACTCGCCTTGTGGATTTGTGATAATTTCTCTTTAGAAGGCAGAGTTGTTTGCTGTTTTGTTGCTGACAGCATAACTCTCTTCAATTTTTTGTAGGGGGGGGGAGGAGGAGGAGGGCTAAGATCCGTGGGTGAAGCTGAACCACTAGTCATGAACACGGGCCAGGGCCTAAGCCGTTCCTTGCCACTCCGTGTCGTAAATGGCATATTGGCAACTTTACGTTTCTCCTCAGATGATTTTAAGTTTCTCTTTTTGCTACTTTTTCTTAACTTGGGCTTTTTGGATTTTACATGCCCGGTACTACGAGATTGGGCATCGGGCTTGGAAGACGACGTTGATGGCATTTCATCGTCTATGTCATGACTAGTGGCAGCAGCTTCAGCATTAGGAGGAAGTGGGTCTTGATCTTTCCCTACTTTCTCCTCCAAATTTTTGGTCTCCATTATATGTAGCACAAGATACTGCAGAATGTGTGAACTTGGTAATATTGCAGTACCAATGGACTTATACTGCTGTATTGGTTTTGCAAATTTGGTTATAATTATTATATATTTTTTTTTTTTTAAATTTTTTATTTTTTTTTACTTTTTTTTTATTTTTAAAAAACTTGGGAATAATGGGGAAATAACTATGCCCTTAGAAGCACAGAGCACAGGACACAGCACCACTGGACTGAACAGGACACGGCACAGGACCCAGCAGCACTACGGAACTCAGCAGGACAGAGCACAGGACACAGCACCACTGGACTGATACTGCAGAATGTGTAAACTTTGTAATATTGCAGTACCAATGGACTTATACTGCTGGATTGGTTTTGCAAATTTGGTTATAATTATATATATTTTTTTTTTTTTTACATTTTTTATTTTTTTTTACTTTTTTTTTATTTTTTAAAAACTTGGGAATAATGGGGAAATAACTATGCCCTTAGAAGCACAGAGCACAGGACACAGCACCACTGGACTGAACAGGACACGGCACAGGACCCAGCAGCACTACGGAACTCAGCAGGACAGAGCACAGGACACCGCACCACTGGACTGATACTGCAGAATGTGTAAACTTTGTAATATTGCAGTACCACTGGACTTTTACTGCTGAATGTGTGAACTTGGTAATATTGCAGTACCAATGGGCTTATACTGCAGGATTGGTTGTGCAAATTTTGTGGTAATTAAAAAAAATTAAAGTAGTTTTTGGTATTTTTTTAAAAAACTTTTTTTTATTTTTTTAAACACAGGGGAATATTGGGGAAATAACTATGCCCTTAGAAGCACAGAGCACAGGACACAGCACCACTGGACTGAACAGGACACGGCACAGGACCCAGCAGCACCACTGACCTCAGAAGGACAGAGCACAGCACACAGCACCACTGGACTGATACTGCAGAACACAGCACAGCACAGCACAGCACAGCACAGAACTAAACAGCACAGCACAGAACTAAACAGCACAGCACGAGATCTACCAGGACAGAGGACCACCTAACACACCCTCCCTCTACCCTGATCAATGCCCGAGTGAAGATGGCGGCGACTAGCGGGGAATTTATAGGATCCGAGTATCGCGAGATCCGACAACGGGATTATGAGTCAGAGCCTCAGTTTCAGATTTGAATTTGGCGCCAATACCCGGATCTGTCTCGGATCCGACTCGGATCCGCAACGTTCGGGTGGGCTCGGATTTCATAAATCCGAGTGCGCTCATCCCTAATGTAATGTATGTTTTTTTTTTAAAAAAAAAACACACATAAATCAGGCATAAGCACGATCGTATTCAACTACAAGCCCATCTGAAGAAACGTCTCTTGTTGAATTTGGTCTAGGTAGGCTCTGCACTGACAGGCACAACACACTGCAGGATACGTGCAATATATATGTGGAATATAAAGTCCCAGGTGAAAGGTCAAATACTTGATAGCTTATTTGTACACTGAAATTTAAAGTTGATATTTGTGAGCTACATGAAAAAACAGTCAGTATTTAACTTATGTGCAAAACAGAATACTAATTTTCACCCCTTGCACTGTAACATGGTTTTGTCCAGGAGACTGAAATAAGAAGCTTCTCCAGTTAAGATCCTTAATGAAATAGGCCCATACTTATTAATGTAGAAACATTAACCAAAAGGTTTTAAAAAAAATTCCCCCTGATGAAATGAATTAATCATGATGTTAATAATGTCTACTGTACATAAAATGCATTGTTATGATTGCAAACACATGTTCTAGCATGCATAAGTGACCATCATCACAATCCATCTGCACTTACACCGGACCTGTAGCTGGGTCAAGTGATACAGCTGAAAATCACATACCTTGGAAATGCCCAAAGCTTGAATCGTACACTGCTGCGTGTGCTCGAGATTGTGATGCCCTTACTGTACACTGTCTGTGTGCATAGGCGCATTCCCCTCCTGTCCCCCCCCCCCCCATAATATCGTAGCCTGTCTTAATTGCCCTTTGCACTCAAAGATGAATTGCTTACACTTGCGTTATCTGATGGGTAGTTTGATTCTGGGCATACACATTGTGATATAAAGCAAAATACAGCAAATAGTGAAGCCAAACTTGTAACACTAAAGTAGGCTGAAGAGCAAATTACACTATTCACATTACTTTTGTCTACCACTTTGAAAGATATCCCACACAAAAAATATATATATATAGTAAAGAATACTTTTTATTGGAGCAATCTATATAAAACCTCCAAATGCACTTACATTTCTCTGATAGATAAAGGCTTATAATGAAAATCAGCTTAATTTCTCTTCCTATTTAATAAATATATTCTTCAAGGGCATTCAAGTGATCTTCTTACTCTTGTTATCACCCTATACATTTTCTTTTTCTTATTTTTATAAAGCTTTATTTTGGTTGGTCAATCATATAACAAGATCATATAGCAGAATATTTGAAATGTAAGCAGAAAACCATAGATGGAAAAGGGTACCAAAGCCAACATTAAATGCCTTAAAATGGGTAAATAATAAATCACCAGAAAACTAAGGTATATAACTAAAATATGACCAGATTTTAAGAATTAATAAAATCTGTGATTATATATGGAAGGTAATGAACGGGAAGGAGGAAAGGAGGGTAACGGTACGGGACTAATGTAAGTAGAAGGACAGTGATCATGTCAGTTCACCTTAATGTAATTAGAGGGTAGTCACAAAGTGCTGGTTATATAGTCAAGAAAATAATTCACAGTTAGGGAGGGTTATTAGTGATGGGGTTTTCACTGTACATGGGTCAGTGTCTGGGGATCAAGAGGCAAAGAAGGAGGAAGGTTGAGAAATGCTCTCAGCAATCAGCCAGGGAGCCCATACCTGATAAAATGCATGGCCTCTACTGTGTGGGTCGTAAGTTATTTTCTCCATGGCTGCTATATGCCAAAATAGTATTTAAGCACCGAAAAGGATAATGGGAGCAAATTTTTCCAAATTCTGGCTATTGGATATATAACTACTGCTCTTAGTTTTCTAGAAAAAATTGTTGCGATTTTAGGGAGGGCAACATAACAAGAAAATCCAAGGGTCCTTGGACAAAGAGGTTTTTCATAAGTCTATCTATTTTATCCCAAAAGGGTATTATTGCAGGACATGACTACCAAATATGAATCATAGTGTCTGTTTAGCCACAGTTTCTCCAACAATCAGGTAGAGTGGATGGAAACCTCTTGTTGGGATATAATACCATCAGTAAGCATTATAAGAAGTTTTCTTTATTTTAGTGAAGATAGAGCTTTTAGAGCATTTAGAGATTGTCAGTCTCATGACCAGTCTCATGTCCTCCTAGGTTTCATCTGGTGGGAGGTCAAGATCCCTTCCCATTCCACTTCATCACAGTTCTGTGGGGCAAGGTTTCTCCATGAATCAGCTGGAAATTTGAGGTTAGTTTGGTCATGGTTGATCCCCAAAAGAACACAGAGTTGCCCCAGATGGGAATCACAGGAGAGTAAAAATGTGGGGCCTGATTCATTAAGGATCTTAACTTGAGAAACTTCTTATTTCAGTCTCCTGGACAAAACCATGTTACAGTGCAAGGGGTGCAAATTAGCATTCTGTTTTACACATAAGTTAAATACTGCCTGTTTTTTTCATGTAGCACACAAATACTTGATAGCTTATTTGTACACTGAAATTTAAAGTTGATATTTGTGTGCTACATGAAAAAACAGGCAGTATTTAATTTATGTGCAAAACAGAATGCTAATTTGCACCCCTTGCATTGCAACATGGTTTTGTCCAGGAGACTGAAATAAGAAGTTTCTCAAGTTAAGATCTTTAATGAATCAGGCCCGTGATCTTTAGTTTTAACGAGTAAAGATTCTAGAGTCTAGTTGTGAAATTAAGAGTTGTCAGTAATTTGGTATCACAGGCTCTTTGCTTTTTGGGTAAGCCCCACAGGGCAGTCAGATCAGCCCAATTGAGGAAGCCGGATTCAATATTAAGCCAAGAGGTTGTGACTGGGAGAGTTTGGTAGAGATATAGCCATTTGGGAAGGATGATCATTTTAACAGCTATGATCCTGCCCAGTCAGGAGAGATAAGACAACTCCAGGGTGTTATGTCAACTTGCATTTTGGAGAAAAGTTGGGGGAAGTCAGTCCACGAAAAATTAAATATTGGAGTTGATGTTGTCTACCTGCATTATCTTAATGCTTGGATTTGACCCAATTAGTGATGGAAGTGGCTCAATCACCAGGGCAAATATCAGGGGGATAATTGATAGTCCTGCCAGGTATCATTCAATTTAGTCACGTTATCTGAGGGAATGCCATTAATTGTCATTTGGCTGAAAGTTCAGTATATAAGGCTCAAACACAGTTTAAAAATCACCAGTTGCTGGTAATGTTGTCGACAAGAAGGTTCCTTCTCCAACATTTGCTGGCACTGCCTGAAACTCTAAACTCGAAAATACTACCGGATTTCAACTCCCTGATTTTCTATCTTATGCCCTATTATCACGCAATATACCCAATTTTATTAAACACACACAAAGATTAATAACATACATACTCAGTGCTACAACATGCCAGAAAGCACTCTATTCTAGAACCACCTTCTTTACTGTGTATTTTTAAACAAAAATTGGCAGGTCTACCCTATGGAATATATAATCCCTGGTCAGGACACTACAGGGCCCCTTTCCTTTACAAGACTGAATCTTTCTTTTTCCATAGATCCATATCCATTTTTTGGACACTCTCTATCCCATTCCTTACTCATGTTTTTCCATGATTTTCTCACCTTGTGTAATATAAGATACATATTTGCCTTGTTTATAATGTGTTAACTATATTGACTATGTATCTCTTGTCAGTTTGAGATTTTCTCCCCTTCCTTTTTTCTGTTCAGTACCTTTGAGCTTATTATGCTTTAAAAATGAAAAGAAAGATTTCTTTTTTATAAACAAGAGTCCCCAAATGACTCAAGATTTAATTTCCTGAAACCCCAGTATATTCTGTCAAATACTTTTTCAGCATTAAATGAGAAAATGATAGTAGAAGATCTCCTGGAGTCTATTATGTAGATACAATTGAAGGATCGTCTGGTGTTTTCCTTGGCCTGAATGAAGCCAACTCGATCGTAATGTAGCAAAGAAAGTAGAAATTGATTCAGTCTATTGACCAGGTTGGCACCCTTAACCATCCCTATCCATAACCCTATGATAATACTGTTGACATTTGAATTGTCCACCTAATCATACTGTCCACCATGTGAGTTGGCTACCCAATAATACAGTCGACAACCGAATTGTCGGCTAATGTTGTTGACTTTATGAATGTCGAATAAATGAATGTTTAGTGTTTTACTGTTACACAAGCTGATAGACCAAGGGCAAAATGTAAAAGAGTGCAAGATGGAGTTGTCCTTGGGCCGACCCACCCACCCTTATGTTAAAAGGAAAATGCACATAGTTTAACAAACCAACCACTTCAGTGACAGGGGGTACCACTTTTGTGGCTGAAGAGCTTGATTTGTTCAGGCCCCCACAAAAGAGAACATTTTGGTTGTTGGTTGATGAACTGGACAGAATAGATATTTTTTTTTATAAACAAATTACTAATGGGCATTTGGCTATCAATAGTCATCCTCCTCTATGTTGACAGTCATAACGCTCTTCATCATCCTCATGACTGATGTCATGGTCATCATCATCACAAAATATTAATTCATTCCTACAGATATCTACACATTCTGTTGGTAATTGGCGGCAAGAACAGTATTCCTAAATTAATTTGTAGTTCATTTTTATAATTACCAGTTTTGCTACATTTTTGTCTCCTCCGACGATCACTCACAACGTTCCCAACTGCGCTAAACACTCTTTCCGAGTACACACTGGAGGATGAGTAGCTTAAGTACACCATAGCTAGTTTTTACAAGGGGCTCCAAATTTCCATTTTCCCTCCCAGAATTCAAAGGGACTGTCTGAGATGCTAGCTTCTACTTTATCATTAAAGTAATACTCCCCCATTCTACTAAGACAAGGTGTATCCGATTGATACATGGTAGAGGTATCAATAGTACATTTTAAGCCTTTCTTTTGCAACTTAAGCTGACAGATTGCTCACAAGGAGCTGCCAAATTGTAGCGATCCAATTTCAAGATGCTGCTAACCCTTGGGTCCTAGCGAAATGAAAAAAGAACTTGACCCACAAGGCCAGTATGCTTTGCTTAATGGCTAACTTTTATCTCCTCCTTCAGCTTCTCCAGCTGCTTTTCCAATAGTTTGATTAATGGTATGATTGACTTAGGCTGGCAGTGTCTGAGCTCACTTAATTTGTTACAATTTCAAAGGGTTTCAGTAGCTTGCATAAAACAGAAAGGTCCCCCCTCTCCCAATCTTATGGTTTGCTGTGCAGGTCTTGACGGCTTGTTGCTGTTTCTCTAGTCGCTAAAGCATATAAAATGTGGAATTCCACCTTGTTACTACCTCTTCCTTCAGTTGGTGGCATGGCAGATGACATTTTTTTTTACAGCCGTTGCAATATTCTACAGGAATGTTTAAAATGGCCAGAAAGTTTACAGGCCACGAACCATCTCCTGCACTGACCTCTAATTTTTTTTAAGAGACTTTGCACCACCAAGTTTATTGTGTGTGCAAAAAATGGTACATGTTGAAATTCACCAAGTCGTAATGCACACACAATGTTGACTCCATTATCGGCAATGAGGAATCCTGAGGAGAGTCTTAGTGAGCCATTTTGCTATCACTTACCTGAATTTTTCCAAAAGACTGACACCAGTATGTTTCTTTGTCAAACCAGTGATAGACAGAGTAGCTTGCCTGTGAATATCCTGGGATGTTTCTTGGGAATCATGGATTGCATTAGGGGCATTATTTAGAATTTGATAATTTGATGGTGGACTACAAACTAAATACAAGGAATATGTTGATGAAGGTGTTGACACCGGCGACAGCTGAAAACTGGTACTTTGCAAGGGGGTACCCATCACGTTATCTAAGCCAATTACCACCAGGGGAGGGGGCCATGTCTATCCAACCTAGCTAGCTCAACTGGACAAACTGCACTGGACATCCACCGCCCTCTACCCAACGGATCCGTCTTCGATCTACGTATTTAACATGCCATGCTATCGTTCTTTACCACAACATTCTTGCAGAGTGACCCCGATCTGCTAGCCAGTCTGGAGGACTCCCCCAACTCACTTGTTCTAAATGTTCCGAAAAAAGGCCATAGCAAACGGCAACCAAAACAAAGCAGCCTAAAAAGCATCTCTAGCTACTGCCGGGATGATGTTAACAAGACCAGCCGACGATACTTTACCAATGGACCTACGTCTGTCTTCCACCGCAGGAGAAATTCTAGCCCAGCCCCCTAATGCCCTGCAAACCGAAACCTGCTTAGTAACATCCTGCCTACCGTGCAACTGCAGAAACCTGCCAAATCTGACACCATATTTGATTTACCCACATGAAAACAATGCCACACCAAAGACATAATACGCTGCAGATCAGTCTTACCTTCGGCCTCCCTTGATGAACAAAACCCTTCCCAGGTCGACCAAGCCTCCTGATATTTCTTCAAGGTACCCAGCGCTACCGAATGCTTTGCAAAGTACACTATGCCGGCCTTATAATCTGCCAGACAAAATCAGGGCATGAAACACCAATATCATTAGCCCCAATCTCATTAGCTAACGAAACTTCAACCAATCAAATATATATACATCGTCCGCAATATCATTATCAGACCCCGGCACATGTCTCACCATAAAGGAAATGTTAAACGATAGGCATTTGTGCTCTAAATGCCTCAATAACCTCAGCGCTGGAGGAGAGGTAGCCTTCTAATTATTGATAGCATCCACTACCCCCAAATTATCACACCAGGAAGCTATAATCTTATCGCAAAGGCGATTACCCCACAATTCCATTGCTACAATAATTGGTAACAATTCCACAACAAGAGATTCCACATGAAACCTTCCTAACGCCCAGCAGGGGGCCACGCGGCCGCACACCACTCCCCATCCAGGAAAGCCCCCCAAAACCAGACGGGCCAACCGCATCCGTAAACAAGTGAAGCTCCACATTATTGGCGGCAGGCCACATCCACAAACAAATCCCATTGAAGTTTTCCAAAAACAAACACCACATGACGTGATCGTCCCTAATCTCTTATGATATCCTAACCAGATGACGGGCTATCGCAACCCCAACTGTAGCTCTCTCCAACTTCCTGCAAAAACACTACCAATGGGGATAACGCGACAAGCAATGTAAAGTAGATCAAGCGGGGATGGAACTTGCATTAACTGAGCCTTACTCTTGCCCTGCAACGAGTCAATCACACCCTTAAACTTAGCGACTTACTCCCTAGGCAGCCTACAGCACCCTGCTCTAGTGTCAATTTCGCTACCCAGGTATGACAATCTCTCTGTCGGACCTTTTCGATTTGTCCACAGCCACTGGAACTCCCATAACTCTAAACAATGACTGAGCGGAAAACAACAACTCCTGACACACCGTGGACCCACTTGGCCCAATGAACAAAAAATCATCCAGGTAATGGGCCACATTTTGATTTCCCTTCCCCGTAGCAACACACCAATGGAGGAAATTGCTGAAACACTCGACAAATGCGCAGATATTGAACATCCCATAGACAAACATTCATCCACATAATAACTATCCGGCAAACAAAAACCCATGTATTTAAACACAGATGGGTGCAAAGGTGGAACCTAAATGCTGACTCAATATCGAGTATCGCCAGCAACGCCCCGGCTCCGTCGTGCTGGACTATCAACAACGCAGGATTGATACACCACCGTGCCCTCAGATTCTGCAATCGCGTCATTCACGGACATACCATGCGGGTTAGACAGACAGGGATGGTTGAAAGCATGGGTTCAAATTGCCTGTAAGTGGAACTCTGCATACGGGGTCTCCTAGGAACCTGAAATCAGCTCTAGAGCTGCCTTTGGTTGTGCAGGAGAAAGTGGTATAAAGAGAAAGAGTTGGGCAAAATGTCCCTTTGCTACTACCCGTCCGCCCACCCCCCCCCCCCCCCCCACCGATTCAGGGCATGGTCATTTCCCCGGTGGGTGTAGTACCAAAGAAGGAAGTGGATAAGTTTAGGCTGTTCTTAACTGCTCCAATATACCCCAAGTTAGAAGGAGCATTAGTTAGGTAGTTAGCAAGACACGTTCAGGAATATTGCTGCATACCGCTCCGTTAGACCCAAAGTGAGAAGGAGCAATAGATAGGTAGATAGCAAGACACATTGTTGTATTATAACAGAAGGTTTCTCTATAGCAGAATTTGCCTATACCCATCTATACGTATCTGCAATCTGCTGCAATCTAGGTGGTTATTATACCGGGATCTATTTATAATAGTGTACAGGTAGACAATCTTTCATGCAGCACTATTATACCATATTATATTAGCAATTCCTTTATGATACTACCTATGATCGATCCCTTATAAAATAAGAGGCAGAATCACTCTATCAGTGGATTTTAAACACACACAATTGTTTTTAAATTAGGATAGTCGGATTTATTTAGCTTTTTTGTTTGTAATAAATAAAAGTTAAGTTTTATATACCTCTCTATCTCCAATTTTAAAATAAGCAAGAGTACTGTGCACCCAGGCCATTTCTTTCTGTTTCTGGTTCACACACACCCTGTTTCTCATGTCCTGCAGGACGGCTGTATTGGAACAGCTCACTACATCATCACCCATCAACCTGTTACTGAGGCTTTTATTCACCACCTCCGCTCGCCGGCGGGTACCACTCAACTTCCTCTCCAGCAGCCTTATCAACCTTGTGTCCAAACTCCTGGACCTAGCTGGAACCTCACTCTCAGAGGAAGAATAGCCTGACTCAGGGCTCATACCTGACCTCACACTGGCATGCTCACCGACTGGCTTGCGGCCACCACCGTCCGCTCCTGGTGATGTTCCTGCCGCGGCCATAGAGTTGACTTCCGCATAAGAAGCGCGCTTGGACCCCCGGCCCGATGACGTATGCCAAGTCCAACCTGCAGATGAGGAAACAGAAAGAGAGCTCCCTGGACCAGGAACTGAGGCCCCTGCACACAATTACAGTTCCGAATTATGCTCTAATAATGCTCTAATAAATCTGGGCTCAAGAGCCATAACCGCACCAGCTTGCTGAGTGGGATTAACTAGATTTAAGGCGACCGCGCAGGGGGTGCCCTGAGAACCCGCCAGGGAGGAGGCGTGGACCTCCAGCCACCGTCTGCACGTTCCTAGAACCTAATGTCACCAAAGGGCTAATGCGGGTGTCCGCGTGCAATCAGACCCTGAGATACGGAAGCAATGGAAACTGTGGAAGCAAAGGCACCTGTGGTTAAACCATAAGTACTGGGATGGTAGGAACAGAAAAATAGGGAGCATAAGCAGGGGGGGGGGGGTAGCTGGTATTAAGGCCAAAGGTTGGGTCCGCAATTGGATAAGGGAGAATTGAAATATTTCCCATTAGAAACTGAGAGAACTTATTGCATTTAAATGATTCACTCCTAGAGGTAAATGATTCTGTTTAATTGATATGCCCTGACCAGTGTTTAACTTCTACTGCCGGAATAGGGTCTCTGAAATATGTATGATGCATACAAAGATAGTCTGTGCGAGTAACAAAACTTTGACCTCTGATGCCCTGCAGGGGGGAGGGGGCGGGGGGGTTTGACTGTCCTGCCTAAGGGAAACCTGGCTGATGGGGGGATTTGTGACTGTGTCCTGTGTCCCCAAAGCCACGGGTAGAGTCTGTGACACAGGGGATGAATAAATGTTGGAAGGGGGGGAGGGTGGTGTGGTTGTTTATTAACTGCGCCCTCGCTAATATTGCTTTCCCCCCAGTTGCGCTGGGAACCCGACCTATTGGGGGGGCTTATTAACTGTGCCCCCACAATATTGCTTTCCCCCCTCCATAGCGCTGGAAGACTGGGGGGGTTATTATATGTTGCCCTGTTCTAATGTTAACGACTATAGCAGCAGAGCCTGCAGCGATCACCCCTCCCCCCAGGCCAACTGGCAGACTGGCGCTGGGGTGAGGGAGGATTTTCACTTGCCATTAAAACATTGGTGGCAGGGAGAACAGGCGCTCCGGGAGCGGCCGACTCCAAAATGGCCGTCGAAATCCCGGTCTGCGACTGCGCATGCAAGGAAAGCAACAAACAGTAAGTCAAATGCAATGCAGGATAAAACAGTTTGCACAATGTGTACTCACCAGGACAGCAGGACAGCAAGCTCTCCAAAAACTCTCCAGGCAGTGAAAGGGGAAGCTGACTGCTGGTACCTGGACCTTATCCTGCTTCCCCCACTATAATACTGTAATCCTGCCTCCTACGTCCCTACTGATTGGCTGACCCCTGCCCCCCAGTGGAGTTAAATCTTTCTATACTTTTACTTACTTTTACCTGCCCCCTCAGCATTTATGTTACCTCGGGCTAATCCCCGCCCTCTGCTATCCTAGTCTGAGCCTTGTCTTGACACTATGAGTGGTATATGGAATGTCAGCTAGTTTCCTTTTATTGAACAAATCACCACATTCATCAGAAATTTCGTTCTTAATCTTCCTCCTTATATCAAGAGCTGATATTTTCTTTGAGACCGAATTTGACAAATAGTGTTTAGATTTTGAGGATGCATCCATCAACTTTCTTCCCGCATTACCTTTACACTAGTAGAGGTCGTAACAGTAACAGTAGTACTACTGCCAATAGTGGTACTTGGCTGCTCCTGATCTCAGTAATCCATGGTTGCCAAGAGGAGTAATGCTACTTGAACAGGTTGGAGCTAATTGTATCTGTCTGCTACCACACCAGGGGATCGCCCAATGAGATAGGGAAAGGAGGGAATGTTGTCTTACAATTTTTATGACACTGCTCCACAATATAATTCTAACAAACAACTTTAAGATTTTATTGGGGCTTTTGCTGCAAAGACAAGAACAACCTGTTTACTTTTTTGGGGTGCACAGCTGCGTACTGACCCCCCACACCCAAACACCCTTTTTTCAAATATAGATTTCACTGAATGACCCTTTCAAAATTGACAAGTATTGAAAAAATAAAAAAATTAGAATATATGGCTGTTTTTGGGAAATCTAAAATATTAAAATTTATAGCATTTTTTGGGGGTGTGCAGTTGCTTGCTGACCCTCACACACAAACACCCTTTTTAATATAGATTTCACTGAATTACCCTTTCCAAATTCACAAATAGTAAAAAATTTAAATATTATAATACATAGCCTTTTTTTGGGGTGTGCAACAGATGCTGAATCTCACACGCAAACACCCAGTTTTTTTGGGGGAGAAAAATCAGTCACTACCCCACACAAGATTACTTTCACTAGCAAAACTTTCAATTTTAAAAGAAATAAATAAAAAATTTTGCTAATAGTCAGACAATAAAAGCACACTGTTTTCCTACACTAAATAAATATACTACTTAGTGCAGAATCATATCTAACTCAGTCTGTATATACTGTCTAGTACTATTATATATGCAATACATTAACAACAAGCAGTATCCACTAGGTATGTGTAAAGTCTATTAAAGATTGAAATTAAGAGCAATTGATCAGCAAACTATTCTAGCTGAGTGATTTCTACAGTACTGCTTTACAATAATGACACAATTCCATTGCTTTCTATGTCCCTCGTTCATCATGAATGCTATTTTCTGAGCAGAGTATCGCAGCTAACCTCCACCCTATACGCTGCCTGTTCTAAAATGACACGTGAGAAAACCAAGGACTAGATATATTGCGCATTTTACATTTCCCAGAAATAATCTTTTGCCTGGTTTTGAGATCCGAATTTGGTGTGTGAAACTGAGCCACACTGGATCTTGTCGGATTTCAACCAATCTGAACTGCTCATCTCTACTTGTGTGCTTTATTATTTTGAACTTTGCAGCCATTTTGCATCTGCCAGTAAGCAATTTTACTGAGTGTTTGTCAATACAATATTCTATGCTTTTCTATGATCGTACACCCTCATGGATTGTCTTACTGCACATAGTGCATCAATATCAATTAACAGGATTTTTTTCACAAACATGCATATCAGGGAATCCATCTACCTTCATATTTGGTTACCCTTCTGTACATGGCTTCAAACCCATCACATACAGTAAAGACTTTTCACATATTGTGGGTTTAAAGATATACAGAATATTTGGGGTTACCTCCAAATCTCCTGCCACTAACTTCATGAGAGCAGAATGTTTCCCTTCCTTGTCATCATAGTGACCATTTGTAGGAGCCAAGTCCCGTTTTTCTCTGGCTGAGATAAATTCTGGACAGGTAGTAAAATTATTATATGCTATTTCCATATACTATATATATTTTTACCTACACAACTATGTTAATGAGTTCAATTCCCAACCACCTTTATCCGTATGGAGTTTGTAAGTTCTCCTTGTGTTTGCGTGGGTTTCTTCTGAGTGCTCCAATTTCTTCCCACACTCCAAAAAGATACTAGTAGGTTAATTGGCTGCTATTAAATTGACCTTAGTCTTTCTAGGTCTGTGTGTGTATGTTAAACTGTAAGCTCCACTGGGGCAGGGACTGATGTGAGTGGGTTTTCTGTACAGTGCTGAGAAATTAGTAGCGCTATATAAATGATGATGTAAGTTCAGACAATATATATCATGGAAACTCTGCACTTACCAAATACACAATTAATGCTGTTACAACTACTTTTCTACATAAAAAACAGGGAATGTTAGTTCCATATATTCCAATATATGTTATGCTGAACAACTCGTGGCAAGGTCTTCCCATTCTGAACAGAACTAACATGATCAAACGCTATACTTTTTAATTGAATGGTAAAGCTTACCTGCACACACTATCTGCTCTGGGACACCTGGGGACTCACCTGACACAAGTTGGAATTAATTAATGATTGAAATTGACAGAACTGACTCTTAGAAAAATAGTCCAGCTGCTGCTCTTCCAGGGCTGATAGGCGGCAATTGCCTCCCCCCAGCCCAGAATTGGCTCCCTCCTCCTTGCTGACTGATTGTTGGCTGTTACATCATCATCACGTCCCAATGCTGTTAGTGAGGAGCTGCGGCGGGAGAAACTGCAGACAGAAGAGGAGATCAGACCATAGGAAGATAACTAATGTATTGTGTAATGAAGGGGATAGAGTTGTAATGAGGGTGGGACAGAGGTGTAATGAGGGGGGAACAGAGGTGTAATGAGGGGGGAACAGAAGTGTAATGAGGGGGGAACAGAGGTGTGATGATGGGGGAGAGGTGTAATGGAGGGGGAACAGAGGTGTGATGATGGGAACAGATGATGGAGCAGAGGTGTGATGGAGGGGGAACAGAAGTGTGATGATGGGAACAGAGGTGTGATGATGGGGCAGAGGTGTGATGGAGGGGGAACACAGGTGTGATGATGGGAACAGAGGTGTGATGGAGGGGGAACAGAGGTGTGATGATGGGAACAGAGGTGTGATGAAGGGGGGACAGAGGTGTGATGATGGGGACAGAGGTGTAATGAGGGGTGAAAGGAGGTGTAATGAGGGGGGAACGGAGGTATGATGATGGGAACAGAGGTGTGATGAAGGAGGAACAGAGGTGTGACGATGGGGGGACAGAGGTGTGATGAGGGAGGAACAGTGGTGTAATGAGGGGGGAACAGAGGTGTGATGAGGGGGACATTGTGTATGTGTGTGTGAATATATATATATATATATATTTGTATACACATGTGTGCAGTCAAAGCAACCACATTATTTTTGGAAAAATTTGGAACCACCCCCCTTTAAAATTCCTGCGTTTGCAGTTTACAGTCTATCGCCATTGTAAGTCTGCAAGAAACAGGAGGCATGTAAAGACAGCTAATTCTGTGTAAAGAGAACACTAGAAAGCCAAGTGGAGTTCGAAGTAAGCAAAGTGGTAAGGTGGTGCCATGAATGGGGGATGGGTGTTTTTTGTTTTTCATTAAAATTATGATTTATTATTATTATTATTATTATTATTATTTTTATTAATATTATTGAGCTTCTGATCATTAAAGCTCCTTAATGTTCACAAATTATAAGTTTGGAGACTTATCTGTACATCAAAACACAAAGCGGTGAAAAGACTGCTGACAGAGTTAATAATAAAGGTCTACGCAAATGTTATGTGAATTACAACAACATGAATATTAGATACTTTGTGTGCAGCAACAGTGTAAAACAAAGGACTATGTGGATGTCGCCATTGAATCCAGGGAGGTAATGAGTGCCAAAACTTGCTAAGAAGAGTTGTTTAAACAAAATATTTTCTACATGTGTGAAGATGTAAAAAGTGATGCAAAGGAAAAGAGTTAATTTGCCAGTGTCAAGCAAACATTCTTTGTAACTATTCAATTTCTGTTAAGTTTGCTCTGTTATTACAGAGAAAGCAAATGTTTTAAAAATGGTGAAAGTAAAAGACAGGAAAGGGGTTTTGTAACTATACTGTTATGCAAAAGTGTCACAAAGAAGTGATAAAGAGTCAATAATCTGTGAATTTGCGTATTGAAAAATTGGATGTGGTGCAGAACCTGTACAAAGTATGAGCTTTCGGAAAGAAGAATTAAAGAGTTACTGTGATCCATATTTTTAATTATTATCAAAAATCCATATTTTAATTACTATTATTGGCATTTATTTTATAGCGCCAGCATATTCCATAGTGCTTTATAAGTATGAATAAACACAGTAACAAAACAGACAGACAGAGAGATAAGTGGTTAGTGGGCTATTTGATCCTGAAACATATCAATGTTGATCAGGGGGTCTAAGGGTTGTTGCAGTATATAAATTACACATGTAAATATTGCATGAACTGTGTATATAGGTGGTAATAGGGTAGAAAAATGTCTAGGGATGGTAAGAGCGGTGGTTGAGGAATTTGATAAGCTTGCCTGAAGAGGATGCTAGAAGGTTTCGAGGCTGAAGGAAAGACTTGTTATGTGAGGATGGGCTGTCCTCATAGTGGATGCAGCACGAAAAAGTTCTATGACCAGGAATGGGGGCCAAAAATGAGTAGAGATGTTCACTGACCCCCATGTTTTGGTTTTGGATCTGGATAAAGTTTTTGTTTTAGTTTTGGATCTGCATTTTTTAGAAAAATTGCTAAAATATACTAAAATCCCATAATTTTTCTTTTTTTTGTTCCTACATTATTATTATCCTCAATAACACTAATTTCCAGTCATTTCCAGTCAATTTTGACCACCTCACAGGTCACAATATTATTTTCATCCACTTTCGGACAAAGACTGCAGCGTGATGGCTGGATGCTAAACGACAAAGCAACGACACAAACACGGCAGTTCATAGCACATATAGGAAACATTTCCACACAGCAGTGGCAGAAAAGAAAAGTG
The DNA here is from genome assembly GCF_038048845.1 of Mixophyes fleayi. NCBI lineage: Eukaryota > Metazoa > Chordata > Amphibia > Anura > Limnodynastidae > Mixophyes > Mixophyes fleayi. Next base: position 104,687,986 of record NC_134402.1, read on the forward strand.
GTGCAACCATGTATGCTTTTGCTGCATCTTTAATCTCCTTCTCATCTCTGAATAAGTCCCTCTCAACCCTGAAGAACTGCCAAGCTTATGTAGACACAGGAATGGATATTACAACTGGAGTGGCATTAGATCTGCTTCAGACAGACTGGGACATGGAACATGTGGGCAGCATGGAATCCGTCATCATGGAATAGGCTGCATTGAACAGATATTTAAACTAATATATAGATGCAGTTGAGAAGACCATACTTAAGTTAAAATGTGACCCACCGGATAAGATCCCGGATTTAAGTGAGCTTGTACACGAGAGATACACTGCACTTCAGAAGAATAATACAGAGGAGGCCCTGACGCAGGACGATAAATATGTCCAGTTGAAAGAACAGCTATGAGACCTGAGAAAACAAATGGGTGTGTCACGTGCCCCTGCAGACTAAGCTTTGGAAGATGAAGACAAGGAAATCGCCGTTACACAGAGCACTCCTATAACACAGTTGGAGATGGGGAACTCAGTGAAAAATAAAGTATGAGAGAGAAGCAATTTAAAGCATGATTGAAAACAAGCTTCAGAAGGGTAAATCCGCCAGGTGTCCAAAAATTGTCTGTGATCAATCTGACATGAGTATATCAGATCTTGTTCCAGACAATGCACTAAAAAGTGCCATTAACACTGCCAACCCTATTATTTCTGTTTCAGTACTGACAGTAAGCAATGGCACATAGACTGTAGACTGGCAAGGAAACTGGCACCTCTCCTGTTTCTGTGTGAGCTATAATAGCACAGTACAATGTGACTGGAGACTTTTACGAACACTGCCAACCCTTTTCTTTAACTTTCATTAATAACACTACCCAACTGCACTGGAGACTGCCAAGAACCCTGCTACCCCTTCTCTGTCTCTCTGTGAAATGGTGTAAGATCCAATGGCATGACAATTACGTTTTGCCTCGTTTTCAGTTCCAAGGGTGTGCGACAGTACCTAGCTGGCTCGGCTGGGTACTTGGACAGGTTGTGTTCGGATGGGCACGGTTTTCTGAAAACTGAGCCAGAGCATCTCTAGTAAGCAGTGTCACACGACGTTCCTTCAGCTTCTATAACCGAGGACCGACACACTCACCTGTCTCTCACTGATTCCATGCTCCGGCTGCTGGCATCCTGTCTCCGGCTCTGCACATGCGCGGACTCTATCGTTTATGTCCTGTGCATTCTCCCTATTGGTTAACCATTTTTGCTCCAAACTTTAAAAGTCACTTCCTCCTTCTCCTCAGTGCCTCTTGATTGTATTACTTGCCTGGTTATAGACCTACAGTCTTGCTCCCTGTGTGTTCCATTCGGGCTTCAGCGTTCCACCTGTCTCCGCTGTGCCGCTGGATAAAGAACTTACATTCCACCTGTCTCCGTTGTGCCGCTGGCTAAGAGCCTATGCTCCACCTGTCTCCACTGTGCCGCTGGCTAAAGAGCTTACCCTCCATCTGTCTCCACTGTGGCGCTGGCTAAAGAGCTTACGCTCCACCTGTCTCCGCTGTGCCGCTAGCTAAAGAGCTTACGCTCCACCTGTCTCCACTGTGCCGCTGGCTAAAGAGCTTACGCTCATCTTTCTCCGTTGTACCACTGGCTACAGAGCTTATGCTCCATCTGTCTCTACTGTGCCGCTGGCTAAAGAGTTTACGCTCCACCGGTCCTCTCTGTGCCGCAGGCTAAAAAGCTTACGCTCTATTCCTTCATTGTGCCGCTGGCCATAAGAACCTCCATCTCTCTCAACTATACTGCTGGCCTTAAGAGCTCTCGCTTCTCCATTCCTCTATGCTATTCTTCACAAGAGCTACGCCACACTATTCAGCTACATCATTGTCTACAGGGCTTGTGCTCCATCTCCTCTGCTGTATCTTGTCTATCTCACTCAGTTTATTCCCCTAAAGGGTCTCATCTGACACTTCTGGCAAGGGACGCGACCTGCGGGCGGACGCAGCTAAGACCAAACCACCTTGCGGTGGTCCCTGGTGAAAACCATCCGTTCGTTAGACTCCACGCCTTGTTAGGAGTAGCGTTAAGTTGGGCAGATCAAAGAATCCAATCTACCAAACTGTGACAAGCAGCTTGAGGAATGTGAAATATTGAAATAAACTGCTCAGAAAGCAGAACTCAAAAGTAGTCTGATCATAGCATTGAAAGAGCAAGAAATTGTTTTTTGAGCGAAAATCGTACAGAAGTTCAGCAGAAAATGGATATATTAGGAGAATGTATAAGGGAACTTCAGAGCGAAAAAGAGAGCACATGGATAAAAGTAGCCCATCATCTCTGATATTGGTTGAATCCTTACTAGTGAGATATGTTGAGTGTGAATTATAGAAAGATCATCTGACCTTAAAACATAAAGAATGTTAACAAAGTCTTGACTCTCAAGGAGTGGCTTGAGGAAAATATATATCTCTGCACTTGTTGCAGACTCACTATGAGTGGGTAATAGTAAAATTAAGAGGTTAAAGGTGATCCTCACAATGGTGGCAAAAAAGACATGAAGCAGTTCTCAGTGTTTTCATGTTTCAGGAAAAACCTCTCCAAGAGAAGAAGCTGGAATTTGTACAGTTACTGTGGAGGAGAAAACTTCTTTCTATTAAATAAAATGAACATAAGAGAGCAGAAGCAGAAGCTTTGTCCTTGGCTTGCTCCCTAAAGCAGGCATTGGAGGCTAATGTTGAATCACAAAGACAGCAAGCGACTGCTTGATGAGATGAAAGACTTTGTAACCACTAAGGATGATACAGTGAGAATATATGAATCCCAAATCCAGAAACATGCACAAGTTGCTGTTTGAGGAAAAATAAAGTGTTTCATTTGGATATCAAAAAGGTTAACAATCTGTTTACCTCTGGCTGAGGTTGTTGTATACAGTTACAATTGCTATAAATAAAAGAGGCAAACAGGACCTGAGAAAATCTGTATAAGAGAACAAAGCAATTTGATGGGGAAATCCGGAACAAAAATGCAAAGTTAAATAAAAAAATTCAGAGTTTTAAAAAAAAAAAGAAATGAAGCTAAATGTCATCTAAATGACAAGAGAGAAGACTTATCAGTCACATATCACAGGCTTAAGAATGGCAGGCCCACCATCAACGTGGAAAAGGGGGTAGGGAGCCCAGCGAGACCATTGTATGTCTGGCAGGAGGCCTGCACGGATGGCTCAGACAACAATGAGAAGACCATTCTGTAGAAAGAGTTCACAAGATACTCGAGTGGAAGGCTCTGGTGTAGCCTACACAGGCATGAGAACCTGCAGGGGAAAACCTGCAGAGAGAATCTGCAGAAAGAGAGTGGTAGGCGACCGAAGTGCCCACTGGCTAGGGAGGGGATAAGCAGTTAAACTAAGTGCCCTGAATGGAGGCTAGGGGCCTGAGTCATTAAGGAGAGCAAAGCATAAAAAAGGAGAAACTTTGCACCTGGGCAAAACCATGTTGCATTGGAGGGGGAGATAAATTTAAAATGTGGGGACAGATTTATAGTTGAGGTAGGCCATGTCCTAGATCAACTTTAAATTTCAGTGAAAAAATTAAGCTATCAAGTATTTGTGAGGTAAATGAATAAAAAAGTCAGTATTTAACTTATGTGCAAAATCATAAACTAATTTGCACCCATTGTATTGTAATATGGTTTGTCCCGGAAAACGTTTACTCCTTTTTTTGCCTTACTTTCCTTAATGACTCAGGCCCTAGTTGTTTTTGTTTTTGTTTAAAGACAATATTATTATTGTGTTGTTGATCATAAAGCTTCTTTACATTTGAAAAGTCAGTTTTGCTGTTTGGAGACCCATTTGTACATCAAAACACAAAGCCCTTGTGGTTAAAATAGCTTTGCGGCCTACTGCATCACTGCTTACATGTTGGATGAAGAAGTTCACACACTGCTCCATGCATAGATAAATAAAATGAATGAATGGGAACTTGTACTAAGCCAACGAGTGGTGTCAAACTCCTACATCCACCGTATACATGTAATGTTAGTGTTTTATATACGCCCTGTGACAGGATGGACCTCCTATGCCACCCTGTCTGTTATGTTGCTGGGGACCGGCTCTGCTTGTCTTGCCATGTCTCCTTTTCCTTATCCCAAATGCGCCTTCTAACTGCAGTTGGAGGGGTATTTGCTGCTGCCACCACTAGGCTCCTTCACACTAGCCAGATCTGCAGGTAGCGGGCAAAGCGTTGGTACTGGATACAGGGATCCAACCTCAGAACAGCCGGATAACTGATTAGATCGGTCTAATCTGTAGGTCACAGGAATTATAGTGTAGGTAAGTAGTCATCAAAGCAGGAACTTGAAGCAGTGATGTTTTATTAGCGCAAGTGTCCTGATAATGAAAGATACACACGCCAGTTTGTGGTACTAGCAATATTTCCAAAAGTTACAGATGGTATGATCATGATACATGGTCAAACAGGATGCTTCTTATACAGATTTACACAGATACCCTCGCAGGAGGTAATCCAGCATCCTGCCCCTCTACCAATTCAGGTGCTTCTTGCAGCCTGACCATAACTCAGCCTGGAGGGGTTTAACAACTTCATACTTTGCTGCAATCGGAGCCACTACTTCTGAGGTTTTCTATTGAATGTTTACCATCAGGATATAACATTTCTCTAATCTTGCTTTGAACACAATTTAACTTGCAAAATTCACATTCATCTGTGATCACTTGCATAGGGAGTCTACCAACAAATATAATGACCTCCTCCTGTCTTTCAGGCTCAACAGATGTTTTGGTCACTTAGTGATGAAAAGGTCTAATTAACATGATATTAACTGTCTCTAGACAGTTGCAAACCCCAAACATGACATACTATCTCAGAAGTCCATACATTTCCATACAAAACACAAACCAATATAAAAAGATAAGTACATTTGCAATGATATACCGAGGTGCATTACACTCTTAATTGAAATAAATAAGTTATTTCTATGTAATCCAGCCACATACATAGTATTCCAAATGGAGAAATAATCAGTCTCATTTATTTTATCTATTACAATTTTAAATTTTGCAACAAGAAGTTTTAAGCTTTCTTATTTAGAACCATCTGGCCCGTGAATATCGAGTTTTTCAGAGGGAACATCCCTAAGGAACTTTTCTCAATATTAAACCACTCTAACACAAGATTTTAGATGCAAGTGATTACCTTCACTATTCCATTTTCTAGTGTTTATTTATATTATATATTGTATAAAGTGAAGCACACTGCATATCTATTATCAATCTATCTTTACATATATATATTTATAACTGGCACAAAGCTACAGACTAACTGCCAACAACACATATTTCTCTTTATGTTTAGAGAGCAGCTGGCCATTAAAAAGCCCGACCCTGTTAACCAACAGCAGTTATCACCAGGACTTCATAAAATGAACAGTAAATTAATCATTATCAGTAGTTGCAATTCCCAAATGTAATGTTATAAATTATTGGTATTCCAAAATAACAATAATAAAAAAAATGGGTATGCATCAACAATGTGTGGGAAGCTAATGCTGAATATAAATCATGACTAATATATATTGCATTTTGTTTAAATTACAACTTTGGAAACTGAATATACAATTACAAGCCTGGCACATTGTAGATTTGTTGAAGATATGCTGACTTTAGAAATTACTTTCTTAAATCATATGGTAGTCATGTAGGATTTAAAAAAATGTTAGATTTGCCCTACAGGTTCCACATACATATATCATAACTAGAAATGACCAAATGATGTTCTCAGAAATTCCCAATTCCAATCACAATGCAGAAATTTGTCACATGATGCTTTAATTCAATAACTTCTCTTTCAATTGGACACGATTTTAGTGTACGTTAGTGAGAGGAAATGCTGTGCTCCTGATTTTTATTATACTTACATTGCATTTTAAAGCTATATTTTCATGGCGCTAATAGGCTGCAGGGGCAAGTTGATGATACAAGTGACAAAGGTAAAGGGCAAGATTTACACTCACTCTTACAGATATCTAGTAATAAAGTGGTTGCTAGCACTAACCACTGCCTATAATTCCATCGACCAATGCCTTCACCCTTTTATTATGTCTTTTTAGAAACAATAGCAGTTACTTTTGCCCTCATCATCTGACAAAGGGACCACAGAGTACTGAAAGTTTACAGTTTCATTTTTTGATAAGATTGGCTGAAGTAGAAAGCAAAGCTGTAGCCACTATGCATCATGCTTTTGGATTGCTTCTCTGATAGCTCCTTAAGGGATCCAGCACTTAGCATGAGCAGGTGCTGGTTGAGTTGATGATTAGGATACAGCAATGGTGTGCATTGCTGTATCTTAATCAGTGGTAAAAGTGGGCTGGTAAACAGTGGTATGCATTACCGCCACTTCTCCTACTACTTTGATTTTTAAACGATCAAATTCCAAATTGACCACTGATCCTAATGTGATGGGCGATGATCCCTGGCCATTTAGAACTACTTGTTTCTTAGTTCGCCTCAAGAGTCACCTTCCTTAGAGATGAATTTAGGGCCATATTTAAGAATCATCGTAATGATGACAGGTGACATTTTGGGACAATTTACTATAAAAGTCATGTCGGGACAGTGCCTCCTATTGGAGGCAGTCCCGGTGATGACTCTTTTCTAAGGTTCTGACCCGGAGTCTTTACTGTGCATGTGTGGCTATTTGCTTAAAACAGTGGAGGAGAAAGCAGCAACGCTCAGAAGATTCCTCTCTTGTGATGGTCTTAATAAAGTAATTTTATCATTTTCAAATAAGCATTGCCCAAGCGATTGTATTGTGTTTCCGAAGCACAAGCAATTTATTTAGCAAAAGCAATTTGTTTAGCAGTTCAATAAATAAGTACAATATAGTACAATATAGCCGATACATGATAACTATTAAAGATGTTACATTAAATCAGGAAAGTATAAAACACTGAATACATTACATTTTCCTTATAGAGCTCCCCCGACGACAATGGAACACAGCCATTCTCACATGTAGCCACGTTCAGAGAGAGAGCCAACAAAAGCCAACATGCTTGTATATACTTGTCCAGCTAACACTTAGTAAGGTCTTCATTAGTCCGGGGGTTAATGGCATTCCAGTTCCTTGCAAATTATAAGTCAGTTCATTTGATCCTTACAGAGGGTGAGGGGAACATCCCCCACCCTATTGTTCCCATGATTTGACTCTAAATGACCAATTCAAACTGACCCACATAAAAGTATTTAAGAGCATTAATCTCACATTGCTTGTATCTTGCGATCACTAGATGTGATCGCTATTCCGTCCACACCGGGTTAATGCTGGTGAAATAAGCTTTAATATGAGACCAAACTCTTTATCTTTTAAAACACCTGAACCATAAAAACCTTTACTACAGTATTATATATGAATAAATATACAATCTAATACATTTTACTAATAAATGAATGTGGATTGGAACCTTTAATAAATATGAAATATATAAATAACCAAATGTTGTAATTGGAGTGTGTGTGTATTTTACAGCGTGATAGCGCCATGCCCCGTGTAGCGTGGCATGCTGAGTGCAATCACACGATAAAACAATATTAACCAATATACTTTTCGTTCATCCAATTATACGACTTCGACAGTCTTCCCATAGAATTAAATAGCTAAGGCCATCTGCAGTTGTATATACATATGCTGTAAATATGTAAATCCACATTATAATGTTCGTATTGTCGCTATCAATAAATATTGTCCACTGCTATCAATGTGGTTCCAAAGCACAAAAGAGATTTAATAGACTATATAGTATTATTTTCTAATTGTTTCACTATGCTACTTACCTACTGCCCTTAGCTCATTTCTTATATGTGTAGCCGTTTTTCTAACTTTGGGTAGTGGTTTGACCTTCTCCCCCCACGACATTCCTTTCCCACCTAGTTTGTTTTATTGCTTCTCTGACCCTGGCTGGGAGGTAGTGTGGGTGTCCACACTTTTCAGTTCATTCTCCCAGGCTTCTTGGGTATCCTTGTCCCTGGCCACGCTCCCATGATGGGTATTTTGCCCATGTCCGGCCCTCCCCTGCCGCTGGCACTGCCCTGTACCTTCCCTGGTCGGCTTCATGGACCAGGTGTGTCCTCACACGTTGGTCCTGCCCACTACCCTACTCCCCTCTTTTCCTTCTGCTTTCCTTCCTCTCCCTTTCTACCTCAGTCACTTCTTTATATTTTCTGTCCTTATTGCATTTGTGTTAACTTGGAACTGTTTTTATTTTCATTTGTAGTGCGACTGATCCTCGCTGGGGGACTTGAGGCGGCACTGTCTTCACCACCAGATGGCTCTTAAGATCTTCTAATTAAACGTCAAAGGTTAGAACAGCCCACAAAAGCGCACAACACTTTATCTCACACTTAAACAACATAGAGCAGATATAGTTTTTTCCAGGAAACACATTTCACCCGTCATTCACATCCAGAATTGAAATCTAAACGGTACCCTTCTGCTTTCCATGCTTGTGACCCCAGACAAAAAAAGCGAGGAGTAGCTACACTTTTTGCATCCCACGTAACCTTTGAGCTTTTGACATCTCATTCTGACCCTGAAGGTCGTTTTCTAATCCTAGTGGGCAAACTCAATAATACTATATGCACCCTGGTTAATGTATATGGCCCAAATCAGAAACAGCGTTCATTCCTGGCTGCCCTGGATTCTCTAATCTCTCAGGTACGCCAGGGAGAGGTGATTATGGCAGGGGACTTTAATGTTGTAGTAGACGATACCATAGATAGATCGTCGGAACCCTCATCCCGATATTACACATTTTACTCCCCGGTTCATGGTACCTACTCACGAATAGACATGGTCTTCCTCAGCCACGATTTGTCTTTAAGACTCAGGGCAGCTCACATACACCCCATGGTTTGGTCCGACCACTCTCCTATCTCAGCTGACCTATCAGACATAGTACCCCGTCCTCGTCCCGCCTCGTGGATCATTAATGACTCCATTCTCCATGATCAGTCACTTATCTTAGAGCTCCGGACCCTCCTTGACGAGTATTTTCTCTTTAATGACCTCCCTGATACTTCCTCCATGACCCTCTGGGAAGCTCACAAGGCAGTGGTGCGAGTCCATCTTATTAGTATGGCCTCGCGCCGTAAGAAGTGGGCCACCTCCAAACGTGCGTCACTAACTATCCAACTCCAGACTTTGGAGAGACAGCATAAGCTATCTCCAGATGAAGAGGTACTGGCCAAAATTCTAAAGGTGAGATCTGATTTGAACCTCCTTCTCTTTGAATGCACTGCCTCGGCCTTGAAACGGCTGAGGCAGACGTTTTATGAAAAGGGAGATAAAGCTGACAGAATACTAGCTTCCCGTCTGAGGGATCTCAAAACAACGTCATGGCCCTGAAGTATCCTTCCGGCTTACCTATTTACCGTCCTGATCAGATAGGGCGAGAGTTTCAGAAATTTTATTCTACACTGTACAACTTGGATGCTCTAAACCCCGGGAATGCCCCTCCTGTGGACACGATAGCAGCTTTCCTGAGGCAAGCGAACCTCCCTACCCTTTCCAACAGCCTAGTCCAACAATTAAATGAGGAGATTACGTCGGAGGAAATACTAGCAGTTATCAAGGTCCAAAAGACCTCCAAGGCCCCGGGACCCGATGGCTTCTCCGCAGCCTACTATAAAAGATTTTCCCAGACCTTGGTTCCCCGCCTCCGCTCCTTGTTTAATGCTGTCTTACATGGTGAACCCTTTCCGAAATCAATGTTAGAGGCGCGTATTGTAGTCATACATAAGGAGGGGAAAGACCCTAGCGACTGTGCAAGCTACCGTCCCATCTCCCTTCTCAATGTCGACATTAAGCTGTACGCCAAGATCCTGGCTACTCGCCTGAATGGAGTCCTTCCGGGTCTAATCCATTATGACCAAGTGGGTTTCATCCCAGGTCGTCAGGCCAGGGATAACACTCGCCGCGCGATCGACCTTGTTCGAATCATTAATCAAAGGTGCCTCCCGGCCATGATGCTCTCACTGGATGCCAAGAAGGCGTTTGGTCGGATTTCCTGGGAATTTATGACCCTAGCTTTGAAGGCGTACGGCTTCACAGCTGAATTTCTGACCGGGGTTTCTGCCCTCTATAACTCTCCCTCAGCTAGGGATCTGGTCAATGGATCTCTTTCCGACCCTCTCTCCCTCTCCAATGGGACGAGACAGGGCTGCCCCCTTTCGCCCTTAATTTTTGCTCTAGTGATAGAACCCCTGGCGGCGATGATCAGACAGTCGACGTCGATATCAGGTGTGACAGTGGGACCGCGGGAATTCAAGGTATCTCTCTTCGCAGATGACATACTTCTCTCTCTGACAAATCCTCAGGAGTTTCTACTCGCCCTATATAAACTTATCGATGAATATGGCCTACTGTCTGGCTATAAAATAAATTTTTCTAAATCTGAGGCCATGCTCCTTCACACTTCCCCTTCCCTTAGGTCCAGTTTACAGACTAATTTTACACTACGCTGGCAGCCAAATAAGATCAAATATCTTGGAGTTTATATCACCTCATCCTATGAGAGATTGTATTGGGAAAACTTCCCCCCCCTCCTGTCAAAAATCAAACAGGACTTGGAGATTTGGAAGAGCTATATCATATCGTGGCTGTGGAGGATTATTGCTATCAAGATGAACTTGGTCCCTAAACTTCTGTATCTTTTCCAGACTCTTCCAGTGAGGGTTCCCGACTCTGTGTTTAGGGATTTGCATTCCTCTTTTCTAAAGTTTATATGGCGAGCCAAGCCCCCTAGAATCTCGATAGCAGTGCTTAAGAAGCCCAGATCTCGGGGAGGTAGGGGTTATCCAGACATTAAATTTTATTATTTGGCATCTCACTTGACCCAGGTGGCGGTAACTTATGCGCCTTACCAGTCCATAGCTTGGGTGGACCTGGAGACCCACTATGTTGGGGTCCCCTCCATGGCATCACTCTGGGGTATGGCCAATATAGATAGACCACCAGCGGCCTCCTCTCTTCAATCTCTTAAATTCTGCTTATCCCTCTGGGACTCATGCCGGGTCAAATATAAATTGTCCTCCCCTATTTCACCTTTGACTCCCCTTTGGGGCAACCCACACTTCCCTCCTGGCAACCCAGCAATTTAGACTCTCGATAAAGGCGGGATTACGGGTGGTTTCGGACCTGGTGGTTAATCAAACTTGGGCTTCTATGTCAGAACTTCATCATAAATTTGAACCGTTTCGTCCGCTCTTTTTTGAGTACTTCCAGGTTCGACACTTCGCCATGTCTCTGCCCCCCCCCCAGGAGGATCTCCGGGCCCCGACCTCCTTTGAGTACATGTGTTTACACTCACCTCTCACCAAAGGGATGATCTCCCTGATCTATAATTGGCTCATAGATTATACTTTCGATACTCCAGGCCAACATGAGCGGGAATGGGAAAATGACTTGGGTCCTCCTCCAGACGATCTATGCTGGGAGGAGGTCAGGGAGGGGATTGCCAAGAGCTCGATCTCCACACTAATTAAGGAAACTGCCTATAAAGTGTACTATAGGTGGTACTATACTCCTGATAAGTTGTCTCGAATGTTTCCTACGGCCACTCCGAGCTGTTGGCGGGAATGTGGCCAGAGAGGTACGATGCTACATATATGGTGGACCTGCCCTCGCATAGTTCCTTTCTGGAACATGGTTCTTACACTCATAAACTCTGTATCAGAACAACAGATAAGTAAGGATCCCTGGTCATTCCTTCTCTCTCGCCCTATACCTGACGAGAGCGCGCCTTTTAATAAGCTTATCTCCCACATTCTGGCAGCCGCTAAATCCCTAATAGCAAAGCACTGGAAAGACCCTAGAGCTCCCTCTATGCAGGAGTTACGGTCATACATAAGACATGTCGCAGGCATGGAGAGTATAACGTGCTACCTCCATGACAAATCATATAACTTCGATAAGGTGTGGGCCCCGTGGTACTTTCTAGAAAGCCGTAGCTGCCTATCCAATATGGCTCCTCCTCCTGCAGATGGAACATAGCTTTTGGGCCGCCTCTGGACCCCCCCAGGCTGGATATGGTGCGCGGCTGGTGAGCAATGTCTGTATGCCTCTGCTCTTTTGGGCAGTCATTGTAACTGTGTGTCTAAGCCTTTCCTAGCAATGTTCCAAGTTTGCGTGCCTATTTATTTATTTATTAGCAATATTGTTGATAATATTTGTGCCTTTCTACCCCCCTCCCTCCCTTCCCTTCCCTTCTCACCCTCCCCACCGTTATAAAAGTATAAAACTCAGAGGATGCACCTTGAATATTAAGATCTTTCTTGTCAAATTTGTTGTCTGTACTGTTCCTGTTGTCTCCTCTTTAAATAAAAAGTTTAAAAAAAAAAAAGAGATTTAATAGCAAGATTTAGCAGATCACAATAATAATTCAAAGTACAATCGATACATGCGCAGCGCACTGGATCCAGCTAACAGTCATTCAGTCCTGAAGCCTGTGGTCAAAGTAGACTTAATGGTGGATTCAGTGCCTTTTTTTATACAATTTGTGTTACATAAAAAAACAGTGATGATGTCATAAAGTAAACAAGATAATTGTAAAAGCATTCTCCATTGGTTCAGGATTTAGGACAGTCCAGTACAATGCAGGTCATAGATTGATTCAAAGGATGCTCTCCAAGGGTGGCTGCAGCTTACTCCAACTGCTGCATACGTGTCTTGCCTCAGGAGCCCACCAAAATACTGGTTCAAACCAATCTATTAACCTTCCAAACAGTGTATCATTTTGAGCATTAATCATATATCTTCCATAACTAGCGACTGCAGGAAGCGATCTGTTAGCCGAAAGTAGCGAATTCCTGATGGTAAAATGTAGATTGATATGACACTAAATATGATACATTTACTATATCCTGAACCTTAGATGCCCTTAACATTATAATATTAAACCTCTAAGTCTATTACATTAAATATAAAAGAATATAAGAATATGTGCTGGAACTATATTTACAGTGAACTATTTACAAAATGAATGTGTGTGTGTGTGTGTGTGTGTGTGTGTGTGTGTGTGTGTAAATGTATTTATTTATGTTCGCTAATATAATTGTGTTCTTTGCCCTTGTACGCAGTAGTGAACCATTCGCAATTTCATAGAAAACCAATACAATCAATGTTTTTTTTAATTTGAAATGACTCCATCCAATAATTTGAATTCCACAACATATATTCAAATAGACAATCAGCAGTTATATATTGCTATGCTTATAAATAAATAAAATATGAATGTATTTGTAGTCCATTTGTATGTAGTAAAAGGTGTCCTAAAAAATCATAATATTTCTAGAAAGCAGTTGAGCTTATCTAAAAACCTGACTCAAGAGATTTCATAAATATAGGTAATGAAAATCAACATTGAAAGCATAGACACAACCTAGTACTTTGTTGTAAGTTGAACAGAATGTTGATTACCGCATACCCAAAACTCCCTGCAGAATAGTGTACTATGTAGTTAACATGCGCTCCCATAGAAATCCACTGGCGGTAACATTTCCGAATACTGCAGGCAAGATTGAAAAGGCAAACTTGGTGCTTGTTAGACAGTGAGTGCACATGTCCATTGACTTACATAATTCTTGGAATTATCAGCATCAAAGAGAGGCTTTTAGAATGTGCGTTAAACACTTAAAATTAACGTCAGCATGTATGAGGGCTTAGTGGAGGAGAGATGTACAATTTGACTCTATGTTGTTTTTCCTGGTACACAATAGTGTCAACATATTAGATAAGTAAGTATAGCACGAATGCTAAGATGATGTTTTTCTGTGAATTGCTAGAACACCCAAAATCATTATTTATCATAATTGCACTTTTTATTTAAGCTTGCACATTATTCTATATCCTAAGATATTAAAATTGAACAAATCCCACGCCGAACTATGAAGAATAACAATGGATGAAACACACAATTCAACAATGTTTGTAAATACAAACAGTTATATCTTCATTTAAAGCTACAGTGACTTTTTTTATGAATTAGATACATGTGGTAACTTTGTCAAGCTGCGGGTTTGAAAAAGTGGAGATGTTGCCTATAGCAACCAATCAGATTCTAGCTGTCATTTTGTAGAATGTATGAAATAAATGATAACTAGAATCTGATTAGTTGCTATAGGCAACATCTCCACTTTTTCAAACCCGCAGCTTGATAAATTTACCCCATGGTCACTGCCTCAATACATCATATTGTTCTTTGGGCCTTGACTGAGTTCATCAAATCAGATGATTTGCTGTAGATGGTTTCTTTGAATCATTGTACAATATATTGTAAGTACACTTAGTATACTCTATATAGCTTATTTGGCTAATAATAAGTAATAATGTGTGTTCCGCAGCTGTGCTGGATTTCAGTGAATCGTCTAAAGTATGCAGCCATCCATATGGGATATATTTGAATTTCATTTAGAGTATTGCATCATACATGTGATTGAAATCAGACCTTTCTAATCTGCAAGGCGTAAAGCATACTTATACAGTGCTGCAGTCCCAAGCTGATAGGAGAATAGAAGAAAATTGCAGATCACCAATGAACTTTACACTCTCTAGTTCAGGCTGAATATTACCGTGCTACTTCTGTGAATAATAAAACACATCAATTCTAACAGTAAAACTAGTAAAACTCAATGTTCAAAGTACATTCATATTTTACAGTTTGGCATTACATAAGTTTAAGTTTTTGTTTATTGGAAATATAGTAAATTACAAATATATTTGGGTATTTAATGATAAGCAAACTTGCTCAGGCTGGCTAAACAGTTTATCAGAGGCAATATCATTATTTTGGAATAGGTTAGTGGCCAGAATGAAGAAATAGAAAATCTTGGAATTCAAAATGTAGTTTGTAAGAGTGTAATATCATTTGACTTCTACAACTTAAACTAAGAGGATCTAAATTCACTCCCTTTAATTCATTCTCTCTTCTCAAAATCTTCCATTAATCTTTTCTATAATGTATATTGTTGTGTTTAAAATGTATCATTTTACATCCTGCTAATAATTTATAATACATACAGTTATCAACAATCTGCTTGTTCCCCTTCCAGAAACCACAAGTGACACGTGCAGTGTTCTAGTAACTTCTTAATAATGAGTATTCATGATGTAACAAATAGGAGAGATGCCCAGCCGTTGCAATGTGTGTGTAGTGTGCTGGGCTCTAATGATCTGCTAAATACCACAATACAACACCACAATCATGTGTAATGGTTTGTGGCTAGTAAGGTTAACATCAGTATGCTTTTGACTGGCAGGAAACAAAAGACATGCTATGACTACTGAGGCAAGAAATAAAACGACAAAAATAGAAGAGGGAAAACATGAAAGTGTAATCTACTAAAGCGTATCATTGTGCAATCATTTAAGCAGTGCAAATTCCTGCAGATGGGTGTAAAAGTGTTACAGACAGAAGATAGAAACCTAACCGTATAGGATATAATGGTCTCCATGGCTAAAGGTTAAACCACCACCCAATTTGCCTGTCTTTCTTCTGGATCTTCTATATTATGTCTACATTGAACATCTTCTACGTTAGAAGAAACATGGTATATTTAACATCTCCAACATAAGTGCAAGGCATCTACTTGTAGTAGTTGTGGAGACAATAGAGAGGTTTTCCATTACATCATTTTTTTTTTACTTCAAAAGCTTTCTTCTATCTACTTGCAAAGGATCCGCCTTGTACAACAGATATCTAGGGGCTGAGGACCTGTGAAGAATAAAGCAACCTAAGAAGGTCATCACAAGTATATCAATCTTCAGTACATGAATCTCAGTTAAAACCGGACATTACTTAACATATGACCTATTAAACTATCACTATAACCCTATTATTATTATTATTATTATATTATTATTATTATTATTATTATTATTATTTATTTATTTATATGGTGCCACAAGGTTTCTGCAGCACCGTACAAAATGCAAAATACAGTACAAACAGTGGATCACACAGGGTACAACGGTACAGAGAAAAACAAGTATAACCAAGACTTCACTAATTCCAGGCATAGCAAGTACAATGACGGACGTAGGAGAATAAGAAATGATATTGAGACAGAAGGGAAGAGGGTCTTGCTCATAAGAGCTTATATACTAAGGGGAGGGGAAACAGACAGCAGGCACCAGAGAAGTCAGTGGAGGGGATCAAGGATGGAGAAGGTCAGGTGGATGTCTGGTAGTCCTCATGGAACAGATGGGTTTTGAGAGACCATTTGAAGGTACTAACATTAGCCCGATCCAAACTGTAATATGTTTACTACGGGATGAATGGATGGCCAACTAAGTGATAAGCAAAATATATTATTATGTTTATCTATTTAATCTTATAACAAAAACTAGAGTTGCTACAAACAAAATTAAAAGTAAATGAAGGAATGGAGTGTGTTTTTTTCGATCCATGGTCAATCTACTTTCTGTAACATCTATGTATGTATGTATACGTGGTGTCAGATTTACACTCAGGATACATTCCACTGTGCTAAAATAACTTTCCACAGCACACTGAACAAAACTTAATTGTGATGACAAATTATTTATTCAGTGTTCCTCATCACTTGTCAGCAATGCGCCATCCATGTAAAATCTTAGTGTGCAAGGTATAGTGAAATCAATGTATAGCAAATGGTACAATTAAGGAAAAAAATCCATATTGTGCCAGGTATGATAAAAAAGGAAACACTGTACAAATCAGAGTCCACTGTATTACTAGTGTTTTATATATGTCCAGTATATTATCTGCTATGCCTGACCTTAAAGTTGTTGTCAGATTACTCATAACTAAATATATCACCCAGAGAACACTTTCTGCTCTGGATTTAAAATAAAAAATAAAAATAGGCAGGTAGAGAAAAACAATTAGGGGGGTGTATATTATAAATGGCACTGATGGCATAATTCAAATAAAACATATGCCCTAAAGCTATAAGGCTGCATGGTCCTCTTTATGAAGATAATGTAACAGCTAATTATAAAGGTAATGGGCCAGTTCCATTAAATACAGTACAAATGTGAATCATCACTGAAAACCCTGACAGTGACTTTTGATGTTTATCTATGAGGAGCAGTCATATAGTATTTTAAAGTCTGATTTCCATGGTAGCAGGATGTAATCTAAAACAAAGAT
The DNA here is from genome assembly GCF_038048845.1 of Mixophyes fleayi. Lineage (NCBI taxonomy): Eukaryota > Metazoa > Chordata > Amphibia > Anura > Limnodynastidae > Mixophyes > Mixophyes fleayi. The sequence continues at coordinate 104,705,147 of NC_134402.1, forward strand.
AAACTATAGATTTGACACTGGATGAGTAAGTTATTCCCATGAAGGGAAACTTTCTTTAAATATATACTTTCTTTTCAAAGAAATAGGGAAGTTGGCCCAACCTGTGTAAAAAACAGTTTGGTGAGTGGTATCTATTCCTATCAACCTCATAACTTACACACATTTAAGTGTATGCATTGAATATGAGCTAGCAATAAAGACTGACATACACTGGATATATGACAGAATTTACTATAAAACTGCAGATAAGTCATAATCATCATCATTATATAATTATTAGGCTTCACAGATTCCACAGCTGAGGACAGTCGGCACACAGATACATGAATACAATGCAACAAATACATGAATAGGCATAAGTGTAATAACTAGTACAATTCACCTAATAGCAGACGTGTGGTACAAAACTAAGTATGAGTAAGTAACAATTACAGGCAGTGCAAAAACAAGTAAGAATTCCGTGTATACGAGTAAACATAATAAGTGTATCCATAGATAAAACCTTCACATGTTGAGGCTGGCTGGTTTAATTAACCTGTCCAAAACTATCAAAAAAATTACATCATAAACAATTGATGTATTCTTAAGATGTATACACGTTGACACAAAATTGCCAAGTGTGTAGCCCAAAAATTATTTTCCAGGCTGCTCAGTAATTCAACTGATTATAGAAATCCTGTTCATTAATATTTACATTTACATTAGGTATCTCCAGCTTTAAGTTCTGTCATTGTCTGGGGACATGTGAATGTTATACGATGCACTTTCATCAACAACATCATCATCATCAACAACATTTATTTATATAGCGCCAGGAAATTCTGTAGCGCTTTACAATTGGGAACAAACAGTAATAAACAATACTGGGTAATACATACAGACATAGAGGTAAGGGGGCCCTGCTCGCAAGCTTACAATCTATGGGACAATAGAAGTTTGATACATGAGGCTAAGTGCTACATCATATTGTATATTTTTCAGCTAGAATGCAAAGGTAAAAAGTATTGAGTGGGCTGTGCGATCAGTTACACAGCAATGTGGGTCAGAGGGTTATTGTCTTGTGTTAGCTGTGTAGAGGGTGGTAATAGGGTAACCTAGGGAGATTAAGATGTTGGTTGTGGAATATTATAAGCTTGTCTGAAGAGGTGGGTTTTCAGAGAATGTTTGAAGGTTTAAAGACTAGAGGAAAGTCTCATTATGCAAGGGAAGGAATTCCACAGAGTGGGTGCAGCCCGAAAAAGTCCAGTAACCGGGAATGGGAGGATGTGATGAGAGTGAAATTATAACTAAAAATAAATAAAGATCATGCCATACATATATACGTCTTACTGATTTATGAGCTGGTACAGCACATTTTGCATTATAATGTAGCATGCATTGTAATATAGTGGTAACATACAGTCATTAACTTGTTATTCAGTTGTAATTCTTTGCCAATTTAACATTCCTTATTTTCACATTTCTGTTTTTTTCTTGCTTTAAATGTGTTTACAGAATACAGTAACAGTATAAGTAATATTAACTACCACTTTCTAAAAATTAAAATGTACTGTTTTACTTTATAAATAAATGATTTTTTTTCTGCTGTGCAAAACAATTTTAATAGAGAAGTTTATCATATATATGTTCAATTACTCAATTAGGACATTTGCATTTAGTTTTCACCTGCAAAGTATTTTTGTATAGATTGCAGATGAAGTTATTTTTGTACTTTAGATAAAGCTGACAGGTCATCTGTGTTCCTTTTGGCTTTTACATCACATAACAATGCTGTCCCTCTTTTATTGTACACAAGATCTCAAACTGAGAAGTCTTTCATGATTATTTGACAGTTGACTAATGTAGTGTCTGAAAGACTGATTCCCTTCAAAATTACTGAGTTAGATATGGAATTGGTAGTGACAGATGTTATGTCTAAAATATTTCTTGTGCCATTACATTTTTTTTACTGCAGCTAAAGTTAATACATTTCCACCCAAAATTCTTTAAAAAATTACCTTGTTTGTTTGTTTGTTTTTAGAAGTCTTTAAAGTAACAATTTCACACAGAAGCATAAACAACTGAGATTTATTTAACAACATTTTTCAATTATTTTACTTTATTTTCTTTTTGTGCATCTAAAACAAATTTTGACCCAAAAGAGGACTTTAAATCACCAACATTCTGCTCAACAGCCGTTTTCAATGAATGACATATTTAAAAAACGTACAGATTGCTGTATATCTGATAGTGGAGCATGACATAGACAACAGTAACAGAAATCAAGCTATTTCTGGTCCTTTATACCTTGGCTTTCATTGTCTTGCATCCACAATGTCTCTAGACAATCACAGACTGTTGCTAGGGAGAGCATAAAATTAATGAAAGCTCAAAATGTTTAAACCTATTATGAACCCCCTTCACTTCTGATCTCGTCAAGACAATTCTAAGTGGGAATGTTTATTAGATTATGTACAGTGGTGTTGCAATGAGCTATGCACCTGGAGAGAGCATCCCCCAACCCCATGTTGGTATAAAAATGTGTGTACCGCTGTGGGGTGTGAACAAGGGCTAGAGGCCTTCCTCCAGCCACCACCTCCCAAATATTGACATAATATAAAAAAGATGGGGAAAACTAGTTACAGTGACATACATATACCAAACCAAAATTAACAGACAGTTAAAAGAAAACCATGATTAAATATCACGATTATATGCACAATATATTTTATTTTTTACACTTGATTGGCAGTCCTGGCTTGAGATGTGTATGTGTATATATATATATATATATATATATATATATATATATAGTACAATGGGTAAAGAAGGACGGCGCCTTCAGGTGTATACAGAATATAAATGACAAATAGGTGTACAATGCACAATAAGCACAGAACAGTCCAGACAATATATCCAATAAATGTCTATATAGAACACAGCAAAGGTTTCCTTTCTCCTCTCTCTCTTTTGCCCCCCACATTCAGTCTCTTGCCAAAGCCTGTCGCTTCCAACTACGCAACATCGCCCGCATACGTCCCTTTCTCTCTCAGGAGGCCACCAAAACCATCATACACGCACTCATCATCTCCCGCCTGGATTACTGCAAACTCCTCCTCACCGGCCTCCCCCACTCCCGTCTCTCCACTCTCCGCTCTGTACTCAATGCGACCGCAAGACTCATCTACCTCTCACACCGCTCCTCCTCTGCCTCCCCTCTGTGCCTTGCCCTACACTGGCTCCCCTTCCCCTACAGAATTCTTTTCAAACTTCTCACCACCACTTACAAGGCTCTTTCCCACTTTACTGCCTCTTATTTCTCTAACCTCCTCTCCATTCACACTCCCACCCGCTCCCTGCGCTCGGCCAATGACCGCCGCCTCTCCTCCACTCTGATCACCTCTTCCCATTCCAGAATCCAGGACTTTTCCCGTGCAGCCCCCCTTCACTGGAATGACCTCCCTCGCTCCATCCGCCTGTCTCCTACTCTGTGCTCCTTCAAACGTGCACTCACAACTCACCTCTTTCTCAAAGCCTACCAACCATCCACTTAACCCCTATCTCCTCCACTCATTCTCCCCTCTCTCCCATTCCCTCAACTGGCTCCTCTTGTGCCTGGTCTGTTTAACCCTCCCTTAGGATGTAAGCTCGCATGAGCAGGGCCCTCTTCCCTCCTGTCTCCTTACCCGTTCTTCTGCTCCATGTCTATTGCATCTGCCTGCCTGGAGTTTCTGAAGTATTGGTACTTTTGTTTATTGTTCTGTACTGTTATACCCTGTATAGTCTACTGTTTGTACTATGTGCAGCGCTGCGGAAACCTTGTGGCGCCTAACAAATAAATAATAATAATAATAATAATAATAATAGAAAAGAAATATAACTCAAATCAATATTTGGTATGACCACCCTTTGCCTTCAAAGCAGCATCAAGTCTTCTAGGTACATTTGAAGTCAGGAATTTTGTAGTATCAGGTGTATGATTAACCAATCATAAAAAACAGGTGATGATGATCATCATTTTCATACGTTGCTTAAAACACAGTCATTAACTGAAACAGAAACAATTGTGAGGAACAGCCAAACTCTGCTGCAAAGTTGTGGAAGACAGTTTCATGTCACAGGTCATACACCATGGCAAGACGCAGCACAGCAATAAGACGCAAGTAGTTATAATGCATCAGTAAGGTCTCTCCCAGGCAAAGATTTCTATGCAGACTGGGGTTTCAAGATGTGCTGTTCAAGCTCTTTTGAAGAAGCAAAAAGAAACAGGCAACACTGAGGACCATAGATGCAGTGGCCAGGCAAGGAAACTTAGTGCATCAGATGAAAGACACATCATGCTTGCTTCCCTTCAAAATCGGAAGATGTCCAACAGTGCCATCAGCTCAGAACTGGAATAAAAAGTGGGACCCAGGTACAGCCATCTACTGTTCGGAGAAGTCTGGCCAAAAGTGGTCTTCATTGTATAATTGTGGCCAAAAAGTGATATATTCGAAGTGGAATGCAGAAAAATGACAGCAGATGCTCTGGACTGAGGAGTCAAAATTTTAAATATTTGTCTGTAACAGAAGGCAGTTTGTTCGCCAAAGGGCTGGAGAGCGGTTCAATAATAAGTGTCTGCAGGCAACAGTGAAGCATGGTGGAGGTTCCTTGCAAGTTTGGGGCTGGCTGCATTTCATCAAATGGAGTTGGGGATTTGGTCAGGATTAATGGTGTACTCAGCGCTGAGAAATACAGGCAAGTACTTATCCATCATACAATACCATCAGGGAGCCGTCTGGTTGGCTCCAACTTTATTCTGCTGCAGGACACCCACCCCAAACATACTGCCAATGTCTTTAAGAAATATCTTCATCGTAAAGAAGAACAAGGAGTCCTCGAAGTGATGATATGGCCTCCACAGAGCCCTGGTCTTAACATCATCAAGTCTGTCTGGGATTATGTGAAGAGACAGAAGGATGTGAGCAAGCCTACATCCACAGAAGATCTGTGGTTAGTTCTCCAAGACGTTTGGAACAACTCTCTGCCAAGTTCCTTCAATAACTGCGTGCAAGTGTACCTTGAAGAATTGATGCTGGTTTGAAGGCAAAGGGTGGTCACACCAAATATTGATTTGATTTAGATTTATCTTCTGTTCATTCACTTTGCATTTTGTTAATTGATAAAGATAAACTATTAACACTGCTATTTATGAAAGCATTGATTTAGATATCTCTTCTGTTCATTCACTTTGCATTTTTTTCATTGATAAAAATAAACTAATAATACTTCTATTTTTTAATGCATTCTTACTTTACTTGGTATTGTGGGGGCTTGTTTGGAAAAAAGAATAGGTACATGAAATATGGAAAGCTAGCAATGAGCGAACACTCTAAGCATCCTAACCCAAGCAAGCGCCAACTTTAAATCATAGCGCCTATGTTTAATTATTAGGTCTCCCTACCTGCAAGCAGCCCTGGTATAAAATGAATGACATTTGCATTTTATAAAAACAAAAACGTAAAATTAATGAAGAGTGTGGCCCTAAATTGGCAGCAGACTGAACTTTGAAGTAACATTTTTACATTTTCTACCAAGTGCTTTTTTTGCCGAACCTACAATCGCACAACAGTAGGTACAAAGAACTTTTCTGGAGGCAGTTTTCAAAACCGAATGTAGGCCTGCAACTACATATGCACAAGACATTTGTGCAAATAGAAAAGTATTGTGGGCCTGATTCATCATATCTGGAGAAGCACCATGCGCATGCCCAGAACCGGGACCTATGCCAGTAAACGCAGCACGGTCCACTTCGTCTTCATACGCAAAGGACACTTAATACAGCCTATGATTCCAGGGAGTGAAAGGGGTGACAAAGGGACGTTCGACCGCAGTCAATTAACAGTAAGGAAGGGCCAAACCCAAGCGCACGCAGCCACGTCCAAATCAAGCACTGGGCATTGCAAAGTTGCTTGTTTTTCTGTTGTATCTCTTACTCCAGCTACAGGTCTAGTCAAAGTCCTGATCAGTAGTGATGACGTTCTCTTAGTCATGCTTTAACATGTAATTCAGGAGCAACTGTAAAAATTTATTGTATATTCAGTAAAAATTAAGATCATCCTAATAAATGTATTTCATGGGGATTTTTTTTTTTTTTTTTTAAATCACCATACAGGTATTAGACGTATTCTGCAGTGTCTTGTGTAGTAGACCACAGTAGACCAACACCCAAATTGATCAAGGTACATATCTTATGTATCCTCAGATTCAGTCCTTGTTTAATTCTGGAGTGCTTGGAGCCGACTTATCTTTGCGCTCAGTGTGCGCACCTTGATGAATTAAGCCCTGTGTACATGTACTTTGTACATGAAGCCCATTGCATATCCTACTGTGGTGTCCAAATTATTGGAGTGTAAGCAGTACATGTGATTTGTCAGATCATGTCTAGCATAATGCAAAAGATTCTTACAAAATGTTTTATTAAGTCAAATGGTCCCTTGCCTGTATGTTTTAAATAATATAAGTTTTGTTATATAGTACTAGGTCCAACAGTGTTTCATTTCTGGATAGTTATTATATTACTTCAGAAAAACAGTTAGTTGTCTTTTAATATGCTCCCCTGGCCAAAGCCATTAATCTCAGTGTCTCGTTTCATATCTGGGGAGGTAAAACCACCTATAATGAGGAACCCAGTTTGATTTGTTGTATTTCCCAATTAATATAGGAATGTCTGTACAGCAATAATTAGTGACTCAACAAACTCCAATGAGTAATTTACTGGTGTCTATTTATATCTTTGCCTACCCATAAGGGCTTTACATTGTAATCTTCATCCCAGATATCTTCAGATGAAAGCGAACATTTGCAATATTTCACTGAGATAGAAATATATATATATATATATATACATATACATATATATATATATATATATATATATATATATATATATATATATATATATATATATATATAGATAGATATATGTTACATAATACATCATTTACATCACGGATACACAGCTTTTTGCTGCTCTGTGGAAATGTAGGGTCAGCCTTGTCATGCCAGATGGTGAGCAGATATGAGCTCTCTCTGTAACAAGTAATTCTATAGAGATGTATTGCTTTATCCACATTTTACAGCCATCATAAAATGTGTTAACTGCCTCATTACAGGTCTGTAGTCCAGCAATAAAGATGGGCCTTGTAACATTCTACCAATGGCTGTTATGAAGAGAATATAACTTTGCATATAATAAATGTTGGTACGCTAGGATCTAACAGAACATATGCACAAGCCAGCATCAAAGATTTTCAACAATATAAAGTTTATTACTCAGTCATTTTCTTTATACAACATTTAACACTAGCTCAAATTCCATTTCTCTGTACTGGAAGACTATAAAGCCTGTCCCGTATCAGTTAACCTGATCAAAATCAATCAGAAATATTGAAAAGCTGGTCAGCCAAAGAACACATGCCTGCAAATTGTGCTTATCAGACAACCACACAGCTGCTAGTCTTACAGCATTGTCCTGACTTTTGCTTAGACTTTAAAAGTACACAAACCCTATTTCATACCTTAGTAGCCATTTAATTTAAATTCTAAGGGGCCTATTTATCAATTATTTATTTGCCTTAAATGATTAAAGCAAATATTAGGCTCAGAGCTATTTCCCAATAGGCTAAAGCAGGAGATATGGAAGATTTCTCCTACTTTAACCAAACTAACACGCTGTACCACAGTCCCCATAAATTTCTATGGTAACTGCGAAGTGGAGAGAATTTACCAAAGCTTTTCAGAGCTTGTAGTCGTTTTCTAACAACAAGATGGCATTATCAGCTGAAGTCTATGGGCACTATAATACAAATGCGATGGGTAGAGGGATATTTTTGGATCTCTACCCCTGTCAAATTATTGGTGCGTGCTCAGTTAGGTCAGCAGGGAAATGAATGACTCATGCTTTCTCAATGGAATTCTCGTCATCGGACAGTCTCATGTTGGAGGGGCTGTTTGGCATGAATAGGATCATAAATTGATCCAAAAATGCATCTCTTATTGCTGTGATCATGTGTAACATCACCTTTTCACTCCAACTCAGTCAGGCATGTAGGCAGCCTTTCACACCTAACAATAGAAATGACAATATGATTTAAACCCTGGCCAGGTAAATGTTAATAATGGTGGTGCACATACAGATGATAACCTGGGTTAATTAAAGCTTGTTGCTTGTAATTGCAAAAAGTAATGTCCAAAAAAGATGTAAATATATGTATCTTTCTCTCATACTGTTATAAGCTCAGTCCTCTAGATATCAAAGAAGCACTTATATCATATAGTAGAGAAGACCTCTAGTAGAAAAGATTTGCAGCATAAATGACTCAGTAATTTGAGGTATAACTTGATAATGCGTGCGAAAGAATGTATGCAATAAACGTGTGTATTAAAGACAGCTGTCTGTACTTTTAAACAGGCTATATTACTCTTTCAACCACTTATCTGACTCTAGCAGCTCAAACTCCAGATGACACTAATGGCCACTTGTATTCATTCCTGCCTCTTATTGCTTGCAGACCTCTGCCACTCATCCCAGGGGTTCACTGGTAATGCTCAATTCACTAACCTGTCACAGGGAACTCAGAAGGGCTCATCAAGGGCATCACAGCTCTCAGGACTCCTTCCAGCATCTCTCTGTCTCCAACAGATCTGATCCCCTGGGTACCACTCTCAGCCAGGATACAATTCACGTTATTTGGTTGATCTGCAACTGACATTTCTCCCCTCCAAGTCAGCTTTGCAATTCTCTCCTTATTGCCAGCACTTGGGTTAGTGTTTATCTCAGGTTTTCCCAACTAAGTCACAATCACTGGCCACACTGTGCCCTTCTCACTGGGACAACCTCTCTCCCGTACCTCCTTGACTCTGCGCTCCAAAATATCTGCCATTCTTTTTCTGCTTTCTCCACCCTCTCTGCACATTTGATCAGCCCTGCTCCTTAGGTGACACAGTTCCTCTTTTTTACTCTCCTGCAACAAGGGTTGGAGGGAACTGTAATTTTAGCTAGCTTGCCATCTTTCAGGAATTCTCCAGTAGCAAACTAATTTACACATGGATTCAACAAGGTGCTGGAAACTTTCCTTAGAGATTCTACTCCATGTGAACACGATAGCATCACGCAGCCACTGCACATTTGTTGGCAGCATGAATAGGCAGCCAATCTCCAGTTCCACTCCATCACAAAGGTGCTCTATTGGATACAGATCTGATGACTGAGGAGGATTTTGGAGTACACTGTCATCTTCATGGAACCAGCTTAAGATAACGTGTGCTTTGTGACATGTTGCGTTATCCTTCTGCAAGTAGCCATTAGAAGAAGGGTAGACTAGTAGACTACGTTCATTAACAGATGCACATGGTCAACAACAATACTCAAGTAGGCTTTTGCATTTAAACAATAATTCCCCATTATGGTGTTTGGTTTGAACAACAACTGCACCTCTTGACCCTATCTGCATGCTCTTATGCTTTGAGCTGCTGCCACATGATTGGTTGACTAGGAATTTACATTAATGAGCACTATAAAATATATGAACAGTATATATATATATATATATATATATATATATATATATATTTTATATATATATATATATATATATATATATATATATATATATATATATATATATATATTTATGTTGTTAGTAAGGTTGAAGGTCCAAGTAAGTTCTAGTTGTGTTGACTCAGAAGAGGCACTTTGTTCACGGAATCACCATCGAATTGAAATAAATCTGGAAGGGGGTTACAGTAAGAAGCATTTACAGTATAATGGGGTATTAAAAAAATTTGAGATCTTACAAGAACGTGATGATTTCTTTGGAGTGCTTTCATGCATTTGTTCAATATTATTTTTCTAAACCTCTTGGCAGCATTCAGCACAAAGTGTAGGCTGCGCTACGCTGTTGACATAGTGACTCTATAAATAAACATTTCGGCAGGTACAGTATGCATATCATGCAACATGATCTAAGCAAACATAGTGCTCCTATTGATCACATATTATATTACAGTTCTGTTTTATTCTAAATCCCTACTATGCACTTGGACTGCTTTAATAACCAGGCTCATCAGCAAACAAGATTTGATAAGCTTACTTTACATTACAAAGATACCAAAGTCCTTATAGATGATTTTTCTCTAAGTAGGGTAAGTTCATTGATAATCCTATGGATTGCAAGGGACCCATGCATGAGATGTGGGCTTCGCTGCTTTACCCAGCAGGTCACGGTTCTCCGGATGGGTACTAGACGAGACTGACAGGAGAAGATGTACAGCCAACACAGAGAATTCAGAGTATAAATTAATATTGGATAATAGGTTACTAGGATAAGTATAGAGGCTATCAGTACTGGATACAAGGATCAGTAGAATAGACATGGATGCAGAATACCAGGATTAGCTGAGAAGCATATGACACTGATACCAGTATCTGAGGAATGTACCTGGATACAGGATACCAGTATTAGGTGGGAAGCATATGATGCTGGATTCCAGGACCTGATGCATATACACAGATACAGGATACCAGGACTAGGTGGGACGCATATGATGCTGGATTCCAGGACCTGATGAATAGACACAGATATAGGATACCAGGACTAGGTGAGAAGCATATGATGTTGGAATCCAGGACCTGATGAATAGACAGTGATACAGGATACCAGGATATCAGGATTAGCTGAGCAGCATATGATGTTGATACCAGGATCTGAATGAACATGAATACAGGCTTCCAAGGATACCAGGATACAAAGCATATCAGGATACAAAAAAGCCAAATATTCCAGCAGCTATACAGGATACAGGACTTAAAGATCTCGTCCCATCTAAACAACCTAGGTGCCTTAAATAGTTTGGGGAATGGGGGAAAGTTTTAATCAATTAGTCAATTACTGAATACAGAAAATCATGAAAGACGGGACAGCATATGAACAGACCCGAATCCAAGCTGGCGACCATCATTGGAAGAATCGTGGCACATCAGTGCCTGGATGAGGGCCAGCAGAGGAGCCTGCTTTGTGCACCAGACCCGGTTATGTGAGCATGAGGGTTCAGTAGCAAAAATAAACATACACCCACCATGCACAAGAGATAAATGATTTAAAGTTAATAGATTTTTTTTATAACTCTTTTTGACCAATCAACCAATGATTTCTGGATCCTTCCACATAGCAATCCATAACCTTTCACTGCAGCTTGTAGACTCCTCCTCATTTCTTACTAATCTTACGTGGGTGTCACACGAGTTTCCAATGTGAGAAAGGGGGGGGGGGTGTTGTCATCAGTGTAAGTTCATTGGTGTGCTAAAATCTTTTCTCTGTAGCTTCACAGTACTGCAAACAATGTGCAATTTGACATAATGTTGAAAAACCAGCAAGTCCTACAAGCACATATGTCAGTGACTGAGGCACTGATTTGGAATCTATTTTCAACAATTGATATTACAATAAAGAAGGAAAGTATAAAAACACAGAATACATTACATTTTCGCTAGCGCTCCACCCGGGCCCAGGATAAGATACAGTCATGTCAGGATAAGAGATCTAGATGGGGGAGAAGCTTACTTATATGCAGTTTCACTACAGAATAAAACTACCGATGATGTCACTATGTACACAAGCATCACGTCTAGGGGTCTTCATTGGCTCAGGCTTAATGATGTTCCAATTGTCTGCTGGTCACAGGTTAATTCAAAGGATTCCTCTGATAAGATGTGACCACCTCACTCCCAAGAGCTGAGCACATGCTGTGCCTAGGGAACTAACCTAAACCAGTTTGCACCAACCTATCAGCTATCCAAACACAATGTCATTTTGAACACTAAGCCTTTAGCTTCCATAACTATCAATCGCAGGAGGCGATCACTTCACGGATAATAACGGATTCCAGATGGTAATATGCAGATCAAACTGACACTAAACATGATACATTTCCTATATCCTGAGCCTTAGATAACTTTAATATTATCATTAATGTATAAACAATCTCTAATACATTATACTAATAAATAAATGTGCCATTTAAATAATATATTTTTACCAATAACATCATCCTATGTCTGTTAACATAATCTCATTTATGATCTCCTTTAACCTTTGTAGTTAAATACACTCTAATAATATCAACGGGTTTCTCACCAACACTTGTGGGGTGGGCTATTGTCTGTTCATTCTGTCCAGTCTCTCAATACTCAAGCTTCTTTGTACGTGAACCGGTGATTGGCTTGCCTTCAAACTGTGGGACCTAGCTCTATCACCTTTACCCTATTGGCCTCCCACCCTATAATTTTGGTACCACAGAAATATTTAGTGGAAAGAGATCTAGTCCTACTTAATATAATCTCTGAGGCACAAGAGGGCACACCCAGCACTCAGTTTGGTCTAAAACCTTACCCACCCAAGAATGATAATCATTCTTATGGATACCCGCTCAAGTCGAATTATTACTGGACTGGCATCGCTGGATGCACCTCTCTTCAACTATGGGGTCAAAGTACTTACAGACACAATACTCCTCAGACAATAGCCCCTCACGCTGTCTCCGAGCTCCCAGGCTAGCAAATGTTTCTTTTTAGCCCTGAATTGAATAGCGTAATTGGCTGGATCGATTTTTCTAACAACTTCTCCTTCATCCCCACCTCTTCAATATCACTACCTGAACCAGCCTCTATCACTTGTTCACCATTTAAAGAATTCACTGTCCCGAAAACAGAATAAGATGAGAGAAACACTGCACAGAGAAAAACAGGAAAACCACTGCTCCATGCTGGATAACAGTCTTTGCAAAGTCCTTGGCTCAGGTGTTGTTAACTGCGATCTTGGGTCTCCTGGCACAGATTCACGAGTGTCGTTCTCTGCTGCAATTTGAACCTTCTCCAGGTGTTGACTCCTCTGCAGTGGGTGGAATGGGTACAAGTATCTTTCTTCTACTCCTAGAGATGTGATGCTGGTCATCAACACTTGGTACTTGTCTGTCAAACAACTTGAGCGTAGGAAATTACAGTCCATAACATACTCTCCCAGACCAACGTCATAACAGTTAGTTTAGTGTAACATATCAGGAGACAGTGTTTCAAACGTCCTTTTTTGTTGTCTCACTAATTGCTTTTTTACAAGATCTTGAACAGTATCTCCTTTATAAACTCAGATTTTCAACAGTCTCTCCATTATAATCTCAGATTTTCAACAGTCTCTACATTATAAACTCATCTCAGGAAAAGTCAAAAGTGTTTCAAACGGTGACAGGTTTTAGAGACGAGCTTAGGAGTGATTCTGATAGTGGGGAAGACTAGTGGCCAAAGCTTCCAGCCACACCAATCTAGTTTCAACCATCACTCTATTCAATTCATTCTCGATAGTACCATTTACTCTATTTTCCTACTAGCTTGTGGCTGTTAAAGAGTATGTAACTTACTATCACTGCCCGTATGTTGTACTCATTATCTAAAAGTTATTACCAGTGGGAATGAATACTCCTATCACTTTCTTTATAATTATAGGGATACCATATCTACTAACAACAATCCTAAAAATGACACAGCAATGTTAGAAACATTTGAATACACCTTTACCCAGATATACCCAGATATATTTCATCAGTACACCAGTATATACTTGAGAATACTGCAAGGTGGCAATTATATGAAGTTGATTTGTTTTACCTGGAAAAAGTCCATCTGTAGGAGGGGTATGGGATGGCTCTATTGGTATTATTTTCCTTCAATCAAGTAATACAGGACATTGCCTTCCTACTAGCTTGAGAAGAAAAGTCTGGTGCACACCAGTATCCTCTTACCAGCATAAACATACCTTCTCTACCCAGATGAGTCAAGCCATGTGCTGCCTCAGCTAGGCCTTAAAGATATGCTCTGGGAGCCACATGCCTACCTCGTTCATCTCTCCAGAATCCAGAGAACTCCTGAACACATCCCTTCACCTTCCAGACCGCTTTTTCCTGTAGGGAACACAAACCTTATATTTTAACTAAGTTTTTGTGTGTTTACAATTTAGAAAAACAAAAAACACATTGATTTGTCGGTTGTCCTGTTTCCCACATGACAGCTTTGTCCGCCTTGTTATTAAAGTCATGTGTGTGTAGGCTTTAAATTAAATAACAGCTTCTTCATTTGGTAACTGTGTCACTGGCACAAGTCCTTCATGTAATATGAGTGTGCTACTCATGTCCTGCTGTTGTCACAAAGTTTCCTCAGTCACCTTAACGTCGCCCCCTATCTTAGAAACGTACTCAAAACTAATGTATTTACCCTCTGCCAACTCACATGCCATTCTCAATCCCACAAGTGCAGCTACCTGGCTAAATGAGGAGGGCAAAGGGGTCCATTTTTATAGCACCTTCATCATTTATAACAATATCCAGTACATGTCCGTCTGACTATGAAAAATATTGAAAAAAAACATGAACATTTTACATTTTCTAAATGGGTTTTACTTATGTCAGGTCTTGTGGCAAAAACCTTAATCAAATGTTCCACACAGAGATGCATATCTGTATGTCTGCCTAATTCACCTTCAGCTAGTCTCCTGTCTCCTTCCTTCCACCCTTTGTACATCTAGAGGCACACTTTGTACACTTTGCTCAGGAGACAAAAAGGCAGATACCACATGCAATCTATCAAACGTAAATCATATTTCCGCAACAAAACTCCTGCTTAAAATGAACAGCTTCTATAAGCATAAAATCAAAATCTCTAGCTACCTTTGTGACTATGTCATTGAAGTGTGTGTACCCCTAATTCTGTTCGTATGCAAAAACTTTTTAGCCCCATGGGTGAGACAGTTTCAAACACTGATGATATAAACCAATCAAAACACAGCAAAACTATTTTTCATACTGCTCCCCTTATTTGGTTGAGAAAAATTTTTTTGAAAACAGTCATGCCAAACCTGTGTCCTGATATTGAGGTTGCCTATAACCCTTTGGGAAAGTGTCCAAGTATTTTGTACCTCTTTATATGAAAAGAATGAGATACTGACAGTTAGAGATGTAAAGAACAGGAAATAGGACAGCAAATAATAATAATAACTTGAAATGATTTGTAGAAAAACAGAAAAGCAGAAACAGAGAAAAGGAGATTTACGGCAAAATGACAGCTGGATTGGGCACTATGGGGAATTGGCTCTCTACTATTCCACTAATCCCCTTGACTCTTAACTAATCTATGATCCCTCCCCATTATTATTAAATTTAACAGGGAGTTACATCACCCATCCAATCCAGTATCGTCCATAAGCTCGTAAGGAGACCGATATCTCTGATCACAATAACTATACAAACTTGGACACATGGACTTGTGAATATAATAGAGAAGTGCAAAATTAACCCTTTGTGATGCATACTCTATCTCCCATGTGTGTCTTCCTGGAATACATAAAACAACATTAGAAGCTGAGTATATATACACTTCATTTTAAATAATAAATCTCAGCCAAATAAGTTTTCATGGGCCACCGCAATTAGAAGAAAGAGTGTTACAATGACCCATTGCTAACTTGTCTTTTAAGGGAAAATTTTGTATTTCTCCTGCAATCCCTATAATTTCTAAATATATCTGTCTACAAGAGAGAAAAGCAAAGTTAGTATTAGAAAAAAACAAAACATTTTCATTTCTTTACTCTTAATCCTTATCATCAACCAAGAAACGAAAAACAAACACAAAACAACAGAAAACACAAAAAAAAAAAAAAACAAACTAAGACTATATCCATTCGTTGGCAACTGTTTCTTATGCAGAAAAATTCCCTAGCAGCTGTTATCTCTAGTCTTTTGTATTGTTCTAACTATATAGCCTCATTGCAGTCAGGGTCAATTAACTAAGACCATTTGTCTTGACACAATGAATATCTCTCACCTACTAGTAGCCCATACATGCAAAACCTTATTTTTCCTTCTAGGATTTCTGAATCTAAGCCATTACAGGGACACAACAGATTTATTTTACAAATACATGATACACTTCTTTTTCCTGGCTGCACTTTAGTACTTATCCACATAAGATGAGGAATGTCACTTTACATATTGACAATGAATGGAATAGAAACAAAGGTTTCTATAGACAGTTTGAAAAACTGGTCTCACTGGATTCAATTACTGCCCTTTTTCCACACAACATCAACACAAAAGACAAATACATTTAAGTTACTCATTTTTAAACCTGAACAGTTACACGCTTAGTACAGATTATCAGTTACATTTGCTATTTTTATAAGTTGTTTTTTTTTGGTTTTTTTTATTCGGATTATACTTTCCTGCTTGCACTCTCTTCTCTTTGCTACTTTCCGCTGCACACGCTATCCTGCCACATGCTCCCTTACCGTTGCCACAGTTTTAAACAGTCAGCTTAATTCTCAGTTTTCACAAATATTTTTATCTCTAACTGTACTCAGTACCTCTTGATCCACATTACCAACCATGGGAAAGGGTATCACACATTCATCGGTCATCTTGACCCACTGATCACAGTAAGCCCCAATATACTTAACTTTACTGTATGCCATTGTATACTTACCTTACAGTCTCTACTCACAAACACAGACCCAATCGGGCCTACTTTAGCCTGCTTATTGACCATCTCTAACGTTTGTTTAGCACACATGTGGAAACAATATTTTCCAACGATTTGCAGTGCAAAGCTCCCGCTAAAGATTTTTATTGGCTGTAGTCGAATTCTACAAGCTGCATCCACTCACTTCTTCTCCACTGTGTACCACTAAACAATACACGCGATTGTCAGCGTACCCAGCAAGGTCCCTAACACAGAAACTGGGAGCACAAATATATCAACTTTGCAATATCCTGCCTTTCCAGCACACCTGCTGAGTATTCTACCACTGGGAGCACTAAATTTTTATTAATACCAGCCTTTCCAGCTTATTTTCTCCCAAAACTTCCAACTCACAATCACAGTTGTGTGTGCAACCATGTGGTCCAATCACACCTATTACAGATACTAGCTATCAACAGGGTCGGACTGGCCCACCAGGGGCCGGGCCATCCCCTAGTAGGCCCCGACCCTGATCGATCCCCTCTTCGTTGGTGGGGGAGCCGGAAACGTAAAAAAATAAATACTCATGTGACCGCGATGCTGGCGCCCCTCCTCTCTGCTCCGTTCGCACTGAATATCAGGTCCGACGTTCAGTGAGGAGCGCCGCAGAGAGGAGTCGGCAAGAAGACAGAAGACAGAAGAGAAGAAAGAAGCTGAAAGAAAAGGTAAGTGAAGGAACGGAAGCAAGGAGGGAGCATAGCAGAGTAAAAGGGGAGTAAAGGCAGCATGGCAGAGACTGAAAGTGGAGCACAGACAGCATGGCAGAGAGTGAGGGGAGAGCAAAGACAGCATGGGAAAGAGTGAAGGGGGAGCACAGACAGCATGGCAGAGAGTGAAAAGGGGCAAAGACAGCATAGCAGAGTGTGAAGGGGGAGCACAGACAGCTTGGCAGAGTGTGAAGGGGGAGCACAGACAGCATGGCAGAGAGTGAAAAGGGGCAAAGACAGCATAGCAGAGTGTGAAGGGGGACCACAGACAGCTTGGCAGAGTGTGAAGGGGGGAGCACAGACAGCATGGCAGAGTGTGAAGGGGGGTCAAAGCAGCATGTCAGAGAGTGAAGAGGGTACAAAGCAGCATGGAGAGTGTGAAGGGGGGGGGAAACAGCATGGCACAGGGTGATGAAGGGGGGCAAAAGCAGCATGGAGGGCGCAGTGTGATCATAAGATGAAAGAGGGATATGTAATGAGACATGAGAGATAAATATGGGATGAGTGTAAACTGGGGCAAAAGCAGCATGACAGAGTATGAAAGGGGGCTAAAGCAGCATGGCAGAGTGTAAAGGGGGGCCAAAGCAGCATGGCAGAGTGTGAAGGGGGGCCAAAGCAGCATGGCAGAATGTGAAGGGGGGCCAAAACAGCATGCCACAGGGTGATGAAGGGGGGCCAGAAGAAGGGGGGCCAAAAACAGCATGGCACAGGGTGATGAAGGGGGGGGCAGGAGTAGGTGGGGTAAAAGGAGCATGGAGTGCACAGTGTGATCAAAAAGAGGCCCAACCTAGTAATTAAGGGGCACAGTAATGTGTGTGTGATGGCACAGCGGGTTTGTGGCAATGTAATGTGTGTGTGGTAGGTGGTGGCTAAATAATGGGTGCTATTTTGTTTGTAGGGTGAAGATGGGGCAATTTAATTTTATAGTGGGGACTATTAATTTATGATGGGGTGGTTTGGGGGATATTAATTCAATGTGGAGCTGAGTTTGAGGAGCATGAGGTCTATTTATTAAATGTGAATATGAATTATTTAATAGCAGTGACGGTTGCGGGAAATATGCATATTTATTATACATAATGCGACTAATTTATTGCAGGGGCTGTCTGGAGGGAGGAAAATAGGTTTATTAAATGGGAATACTATTACTTTAATGTTGGGGCTGGAGGAAGGCCTAAGTATTAATTGTGGGTCCTATTGATTTAACGCTGGGGCTGGTTGGAATTTTCTAAATGTACCCATTATTTTTTCCAAATAGGGCCCTCAACATTCCAGGATCCAGACAAGCCGCAACTAAAGAAACCAGCAGCCACAGGTGGTAAAAGTGACAACAACAGGTAGGACAGTCTGTCAAATGTTCTCAGTCTAGTGCAGGCTAACCTGTGGCACTCCAGGTGTTGTGAAACTACAAGTCCCAGCATACTCTTCCAGCAATAAGCTGCTATATATTAGCAAAGCATGCTGTGGCTTGAAGTTTCACAACACCTGGAGTGCCACAGGTTAGCGAAGCCTGGTCTAGTGGGACAATCCCGATTTTCGGTGACTGTTCTGCCCAATCTAAGGGGCAGGTCAAGACTGTGTACTCTTTATACACACACTGCATTCTTTATATACTACACTATGGTGATAGCTGTCCTTCGTGGTGTCTGGTCTCGCCTCTTTGATGGCTGGCCACAATCCCTCTGGTGGGCCCCTAGCATTGCAGTCCCCTGGTGGGCCCTTCATGCCCCAGTCCGACACTGGCTATCAATAAACTTTGCGATTACTTTTGGGATTGCAACGAAAAACCCTTGTTTTCATTTCACCGTATACCTTCTTTGTATACCTTTCCTCGGTTGTCTTTATATCCTGTTTCATCAAACAGCAATTGGCATTCCCTGTTCTTTCAACAGTAACCTAAATCCTCAACTTTACAATCACACAATTCACATACATATACACCTTTGTTTTCTGTGCAGAAAAATACTTTCCCAAATGGTTGTAATAACTTTTAAGAGGTTTTAACAATTCATTTCACAATACATACTACAGAATTATCTATCAATACAACTGTTTAAACATGTGGCAATGCAGGGAAGCATATGTGTACACTAAGCAAACAAACCACGTTTAAATCGCAAAATGACATGAAAAAGAAACAGGTTTTTTTTTTTCTTTCTTGTCCCTAGCTTTTAATCAGCACTACTTGGATTACAGAAAGCGGATATTGGGTTTGGCAACACTGGATGACACAAAGGCATAAAACTATTTTCGTTCCTACTTGTATATGATGCGTCTCCCACCCTTTGTTGGTAAACCGAAAGCCATAGGTTTTGCGAATTTTCCAATAGCATGATCTCCTGGTCAGAGCCCCCAAACTATTAAGTTCATTTTATCGCTTACCAATAAATGCGATTATTGTTGTTCCAAAGCACAGAGATATTTAATTGCAAAATATAGCAGGATTTACACCAAGTCATCATAACGCACAAAAGATATTACAATAAAGCAGGAAAGTATAAAAACACTGAATACATTACATTTTTGCTAGAGCTTCACTCAGGATAAGATACAATCATGTCAGGATAAGAAATCTAACTGGGGGAGAAGCTTACTTATATGCAGTTTCAGTACAGAATAAAACTGCTGCTGATGTCACTATGTACACAAGCATCACGTCTAGGGGTCTTCATTGGCTCAGGCTTAATGATGTTCCAGTTGTCTACTGGTCATAGGTTAATTCAAAGGATTCCTCTGATAAGGTGTGACCACCTCACTCGCAACAGTTGAGCACATGCTGTGCGTAGGCTACTGACCTAAACCAGTTTCCATCAACCTATCAGCTTTCCAAACACAATGTCATTTTGAACATTAATCCTTTATCTTCCACAACTATCGATAGCAGGAATCGATCGCTTCACGGATAATAGCGGATTCAAAGTGGTAATGTGCAGATCAAAATGACACTAAACATGATACATTTTCTATATCCTGAGCCTTAGATACCTTTAATATATTATCATTAATATATAAACAATCTCTAATACAAAACAAAAACCAAAAACTGCGCTGGATACCGAAAACACTGAGCTCTCAATGATGAAAATGTGAGGCTGTATATAAATAAGTCAAAATTTATTGTAATAAAACATTAATAAAATTATTAATACAATTGTAAATTATACCCATATCCTTATGAAGTATGAACCAAATGATTACATTCTGTATCAAGCCCAATAAATTGACAGTCACTAAAGACAACTCGAGTGGCTGTTATTGTATGAATCATTATATCAGTCTGTGGATACTAAATGAATGTGCCAAATCCATTCGTTCTCCTTTATATAGGTAATAAGCAGCAGTACCTTTAGACACTCAGTAGAAAATGATAATGGTTGAAGAAATATAGAACTCCGTGATTGTGAAACAGTATGTGCCCACTTGTCCTCAATCTCTAATACAGTTTACTAATAAATAAATGTGGATTGGAACCTTTTTAAATGTGCACTATTTACAAGTGTAAGTGCGAATGTAAAAGTGTGTGGTATTAAACCGTACGATTGCGTCATAACACTAATCGCAATCGCACGGTAAAACAACATTAATTAATTTGGTTTCCTTCATCCAATTATTTGACTTTCACATATCTCAATTAGGGCCTTATGTAGATTTGGATGCAAGTTCTTTTAATTTTATAAAATACGCTCAAAAAAGACGTAACTTCCTATTCAGATTCTGACACATATTACTGTTACTAGTCTGTACACTAGTGAGGTGGAACAGGAGAAGGAAGAGGGCGTATCAACATAGGCCAAGTCCAGAAAAGGCATGTTCACATACTTCCTGCCTATGTAGCGGTTGAAACAGCCACAGATACACCTGTCTGGAGGCATATCGTTGCAAGTACTTGACTCTGCTCTGGTGCAAGATGCATACTGATGATGATGATAATCACTGACCTTGCAAGTGTTTACAAAAAAAACACCCTACCCAAAAAAAGGTGCTAGTAGCAGCAATAACTACAAGCGCCAAAATACCCTTGGCTGTCAGAGCATGTGTGGTGGTCGAGTACTGATGGGAATCCTTCCCTTACCTTGTCCTCCAGACATGAGTCAGGTTCTTTTCTGTTCGGATATCCGGTGGTCAGGAGATAAATACTTCAATGAAAGGGACAAGGATTGGTCAAACAACTTGGGTTTATTGAGAATGCGGTAAGGATAGTTTCGGTAAGACACCGCGCCACTGACCCCTTCAGCTCAATAGTAATGACAAAATAATGCGTCTGATCAGCATAGAGCACAATAGCATTTAACATATGACATACACCTGGTGAGTATAAGGCAGAATAACGATAACATCTTTAATGCACATTGTCTAATAAGGCACACTGGTAATCACAGTTACTACTTTCACGTTAACAATATCTGACTGGTGATGATGCAAAAACCATCAATAATAACCCATCAAGACTCTTACGGTCACTATTCAGGTGTTTGGGGTACCATGCTATTCCCTATGGGTCAGGCGCCCCACCTTTAGCATCTACTGCTGAGTTAACTTGAATTGCAGCGGTACCCCTAACACTGAATGTCACACCTTCAATATTAATAAATCAATTCTTAGGTAAATCACATAACATTAACATCATCTAAAACATTTGGTGCACCAATATTATCCCTGACCTGTGCACAGGAATTTGGTAGTGTTCCAATGTCCTGCAGAGGTTTCCATCAAGGGTTAAGTATTATAGTAGAAAGCAGGGCTGTTGCTCATTTCAGCCACAAGATGGCGCTGTTCTCTCAACAGTCAATTCATTTCTATCAGCACATGTGCTTTGCAACAGGGTATGGTGTCCAGATATCAGCACACACACAGGATATAGCTGAAACGACTGTCTTAATTGTTCCCTGCAGCCTGTGTAAAGGTATGATCTGGGGAAAAAGCTCTCACAATCCTTCCTTGTACAAGAATGCAATGTCAGTTTTGGATAGATTCTCTCATCACTCTTCCCTCTGACACTGGGGTGTGTGCAGTACACTGCAGGCTAGGGTTTTACCTTGAGACGGTTCTGCAGTTAGTGGAGACTGTCTTTGGCGCCCACTGCGTGTCCCCAGCTGTTCTCCGTCCACTTTGCTGGCAATGTCACAGTTCTGGCAGCAGCTCACTCTTGTCTCTGCTCGGCTGCACGTTCTCCCCCTTGCTCCTTCTACCAAGCTGCTCTCTCTCTCTCCTCCTTCCTGCACATCCTCTTCCTGTTACTCCCCCAGCCAATCAGGGCCTTCATCCTCCTCCTGTCAATCACTCCTGGGCACAAGTTTTCAGGAGCACAATTAACCCCTTGTAGCCCTGCATTTTAAAAGCGTTTATGCACTCCTCTGTGCTGTTCAACAGGGCTTTGGGGTACCACACATGCTGTCACCTGTAAAACTACTGTAAGCCAGTGACCCAGACAGAAGCAGATCACACTGTAAGCCATTGACCCAGCCTGAAGGAGATACTCTGTAAGCCAGTGACCCAGCCAGAAGCAGATCACACTGTAAGTCAGTGACCCAGCCAGAAGCAGATCACACTGTAAGCCATTGGCCCAGCCTGAAGGAGATACACTGTAAGCCAGTGACCCAGCCAGAAGCAGATCACACTGTAAGTCAGTGACCCAGCCAGAAGCAGATCACACTGTAAGTCAGTGACCCAGCCAGAAGCAGATCACACTGTAAGCCAATGACCCAGCCTGAAGGAGATACACTGTAAGCCAGTGACCCAGCCAGAAGCAGATAACACTGTAAGCCATTGACCCAGCCTGAAGGAGATACACTGTAAGCCAGTGACCCAGCCAGAAGCAGATCACACTGTAAGTCAGTGATCCAGCCAGAAGGAGATCACACTGTAAGCCAATCACCCAGCCAGAAGGAGACCTCACTGTAAGCCAGTGACCCAGCCAGAAGGAGACCTCACTGTAAGCCAGTGACCCAGCCAGAAGTAGACCAAAAACCTCAGACGACTTTGCCCATCAAGCTCTCCCTGCACCTGCTGCACTGGTTAAAAGACAAAAGACAGAGCGAAGAGGTGACTCTTTGATGTAGGCATCAGAGAGTGTTACTGCAAATGATGCCACATTTTGCTTTGTCCTAGAATCGATTTAGAGCCTCCCTGTAGACATAAGATATGTTGTCTATAATTTTTCTCTGTCTACTTACACCATGAAAGGTAGAATACTAGAGTATGTGAAGCAAGGACAAGCACAGGGACAGGTACCAGAAGAAGTGTCAGATGTAACAACTTCTCCCTAATATCATATGCCAAAACCATTGTGCACAAAATGCTTGTGCACAATGAAAATATGCTTCTATAAATATACTTAGCTGGCACTCTATTATTAGAATATAATCATGTTTGATTATAATCTATATTACAATAAAGCCTACACTAGCATTGTCTGTAAGAGGATATGGAGCAGGCAAGGCAATATGATATAATCTGGCACAATGATAACAATGCTGTAAGTTACTGACAGGATAGTAAATCACAGAAAGTCACTGGCAGAAATAATAATTGACACTATATAGATAAGTCACTGACACTGATGGTAAATAGTGCAGTGTATCAGGAACCACTTGGCACACTTGACAGAGATGATGAATGACACAGTAAGCTGGTATGCAAGTAAGACAATGATAATACAGTCCATGGCTTAAGGGTCGAGCCCAACCAGCATGGTTCAATAAGCACAGTACTATACAATGTAGCGGTCACTCTTCAGTTCAGGACCTAAGCCCTCGGTGTGTAGCAGATGAGTTCAGACACTGCTAGTAAACTTACAGCATAGTGTAGCACAGGGCCGGACTGGGACTAAAAATCAGCCCTGGTATTTAATACACACAGGTCCATCTGCTGTGGGCTCCATGCACGATATTGTTGCACGCTGAAGTGGCGTTGCTGGTTCAGTCCAACATGAAGCATCAGCACAAATTTGTGTATCACACTTTGGGGTATATTTACTAAACTGCATGTTTGAAAAAGTGGAGATGTTGCCTATAGCAACCAATCCGATTCTACCTGTCATTTTGTAGAATGCACTATTTAAATGAAAGCTAGAATCTGATTGGTTGCCATATATATATATATATATATATATATATATATATATATACACACACACACATTGCCCACCTTTGGCCATTTTCATTTCCCCCTCCTACAGCCATTGGCCCCCCTGCAGACATTTTTACTTACTGCCTCCCCCTGCAGACATTTTTACTTATTCCCTCCCCCTGCAAACATTTTCACTTATTCCCAAACATTTTCAATCCCTTTAGCCCTCCCCTTGCAAACATTTTCAGTTCCTCTACCCCCCCTGCAAACAGTTTCAGTCCCACCCCACCCCCCCTACAAACAGTTTCAGTCCCTCTCTCCCCCCCTGCAAACAGTTTCAGTCCCTCTCTCCCCCCCTGCAAACAGTTTCAGTCCCTCTCTCCCCCCCTACAAACAGTTTCAGTCCCCCCCGTAAACAGTTTCAGTCCCTCTCCCCCCTCCTGCAAACAGTTTCCGTTCCTCTCACCCCCCTGCAAACAGATTCTGTTCCCCCCCTGCAGTAACTGTCACTGCCCTCCAGCACCATTTTCCCTAAAGTAGTGAAAATACAAAGTTGATACACCAGTACACTTACCTCCGCAGCCTCCTGGAATCCACTGTGCGCCCACTACAGCTAAACCACGCTTTGGGAATCCTACACGGCTGCGCGTGATGGCACGACATAACGGGTGGCTGCAGGAAACTTGAAGCCGTATTTGCCGGTTCTCGGCCTGCGCAGAGTGATTGCGCGTATAATGCGCTCAAAATCGGCAGATACGTGCCTTGATGAGTCAGGCCCTCTATCTCCATACATCATTCCAGAGGGGAGATTTGAAGGGATTAGCATCTATTTTCCAAATTCAAAACAATAAGGCTTATATAATAAAGATAGTGCAGGTTGTACTCATATCTTGTAACCATAGCAAAGGAATGTCTCAGTAGAGATTCAAAAAGTTTGATGTCTGTTTTTATGTTGGTTAAGATTAGAGATGTTCACTGACCCACGTGTTTTGGTTTTGGTTTGGGTTTTGGCAAAACCACCAACGTGTGTTTTGTTTTTGTTTTTGGATCTGCATTTGTTAGAAAATTGCTAAAATATGCTAAAATCACATAATTTTGCTAACCTCAATAACAATTTCAAGTCATTTGCAGTCAATTTTGACCACCTCACAGGTCACAATATTATTTTCATACACTTTCGGACAAATACTGCAGCGACCTGGCTGGATGCTAAGCAACAGAGCAATGTCTCAATCACACGGGAGTTCCTAGCACATCTATTAAACATAGCCACACAGCAGTGTCAGTAACGAAAAGTGGTGCAAGTTGGAATTGTCGTTGGATCATGAAACCAGTTATGGTTCATTTGACAGCTCCATCTGTTTTTTGGATAACTGAGGTATTTCTACAGCTAATACATTGCAACGAGCGCTGACCTCCCCGGGATGCGTGCTTTTATCAGACACACACCAATCCAGGGTGCCAGACAATGCACTAAAAAGAGCCATTGTAATTCTCAGCAAAAAGCGAGTTCATCACTGAGCTTCGAATGAGGCCCAATTCCCATAAAATTATAATATAGTTAGGTACCTTTGATGTAAAGTGCAGATTACAAACACTTGATGAAACAGCAGCAAAGTGGAAGTTAACGCATATACACGTCTATTTAGACATCCATGCTTACATTACTTCTGCAATCAACGTTGTTCTTTGTTAATAAAACTGTTGTCTTTATACCGTTCAAAAAATTTTTAAATAATCCTCCACCGTTCTTTGGATGTTGATAGTCGATAGGGTCAGGTGGAGTTAGAGCGGATGTGGAGTTACAGCAGAGGTGTCACTAATTCTGGTCAATTAATTTACAGTAGACAAGACCAAGGGGTATATTTACTAAACTTCGGGTTTGGAAAAGTAGATGTTGCCTATAGCAACCAATCAGATTCTAGCTGTCATTTATTTGGTGCATTCTACAAAATAACAGCTAGAACCTGATTGTTGCTATAGGCAACATCTCCACTTTTCCAAACCCGCAGTTTAGAAAATCTAGCCCCAGATGTCAAAATGTTGTGCTGAGTCATCTGCATCATCAATGGGTGTCTAACATTTTTGTTAAGCACACAACAGTATGTAGCACATGTAGGTAGCATTGGCACACATCGGTAGATGAAATTTAAAGTGGTGCAAAATGGAATTTTTCTTGGGCCCTCCCAACCACCCTTATGTTGGATCTTAAAAAGGACACTTTAACAAACCAAGCACTTCAGCCACAAAAGTGCCACTCCTTGGGGCTGAAGTGCTTGGTTTGTTTGGTCCCCCACAAAACAAGGTAACAATGGGCTTAAGGCACCTAAGCTAACAGTGCTGTTAATGAACTCTACTGTGGCAAGATGTTGTTGTCATCAGCCTCATCCTCACCCTCATCAGTGTGTACATCATCCTCATACTGTTAGGTCTGTCTGATCACGTGACCTGAGAGGCAGGGAATTCAAACTTCCCCACTATTTAGTCTTCACTCTGACACTCTTCTGTGTCTCTCTCTACGAGACAGCAAGGTACGTCTGGCTTCCTACTTCTTACAATCAAGCTGTTTAATATCCAGCTAGACGAGGCCTTTTACTGTGTTCCCAGAACTGTTCACCTTACTAAAATCTTTCTACCATGCCGGTGGGCTAATCTAGGGACCGCGTCCTGCGGGCCTCCAGCAGCTAGAACCATCCCGCCTTGCGACGGTTCTTGGAGAAGACCAGGGGGTCCATTAGACTCCGCGCCCTGGGAAGGCCAGTGCCAATACCGGTTGGTAGTTGTCTCCAGTGATCCGTAACACACACATTATTAATTCATCACCGCTGGAATCCACCATTATAGAAGTCTCAGTATTTTGATGTAATTGGCGGGAAAGGCCTTCCTAGTGGAACTTGAAGTTCATTTTTATGAACATCATCTTTTCCCCCATTTGAGGAAGTAGCCTCCTACGCCGATCGCTGACAAGGTTCCCGGCAGTGCTGAAAACTCTTTCCGAGTATACAGTGCAGGGTGGGCAGCTTAGGCAGTGCAAAGCGAACTGGTACAAATTCCCTTTTTTTCCTCCCAGTATGTAAAGGGACTGTCTGATGTGTCTATTTCTATGCTGTCATGAAAATAATCCTCCACCATCCTTTGGATGCTGATAGTAGGATCAGGTGGAGTTATGGCAGAGATGTCAAGTTTTTTGGTCAATTCTTTTAGACCAGACAAGATGTCAGAATTTGATGTTGAGTCACCTGCATCATCCCTGGGTCTCTTGGGAAAGATTTTTCCTAATAGCAGTTGAGTGAAAGTGAAGGAGGAGACGCCGTCCTGTCATGTAACTCTTGAGCTGTCATCTTGCTCACCATCTCTTCAGATTTGGGTCAGTTGGAAACAAAGAGAAGGCATAGCTCTTAAACCAAGGATCAAGCACAGTCGTCAAAATGTAGTGATCCGATTTCAAGATTTTGATAACTCTTGGATCCTGGCGAAGCGAAAAATAGTACTTGATCTACAAGTCCGACATACTTAGCGTAATTGCCTTGTTTAATCTCCTCCTTCAGTTTCTCAAGCTGCTTTTCCAAAAGTCTAATTAAAGGAATCTCTTGACTCAAGCTAGCAGTGTCTGAACTCACTTCACAGGTGACTAAATGGTTTCAGCACCTTGCACAACTCAGAAAGTATTCTCCACTGCGCTTGACTAAAATACATCCCCCTCCTTTTCAATGGCATTGCTTGAGGATAAGCGTGGATGGCTTTTCGCTGTTCCTCCATCTGCAGAAGCATATACAGGGTGGAATTCCATCTTGTCACCACCTCTTTCTTCAGTTGGAGGGAGGGCAAACTAAATTGCTCTTGCAGCTGCTGTAATCTCGTACACGCTGTTGCCGAATGCCGGAAATGTCCAGATATTTTACGGGCCACAGACAGCATCTCCTGCACATCCCTGTAATTTTTTAAAAAGCTCTGCACCACCAAGTGAGCAAAATTGTGTGAGCAAAACAGGGAATGTGAGGGAATTCACCCAGCTGTAATGCTCTCACAATATTGGTTGCGCTATCAGAAATGACATATCCTGAGAAGAGTCCAAGCGAGATAAGCCATGTTACAATGACATCTCTTAGCTCTTGTAACAGATTGTCAGCTGTATGCCTCTTAGTGAAGCCGGTGATAGACAAAGTAGCCTGCCTCTGAAACATGTGACGTACTTGAATACATGCTGCTGCTGTTCCTGCTGGTGAAGGTGAATCATCAACCCAGTGGGCTGGGTAGGAAGGCTGTTTATTAAATGTGAATATGAATCATTTAAATGGGAAATGGTTATTTTTTTTAAGCATAAATACTATTAATTTATTGCTGGGGCTGTTTAGAGGGAGGGTTTATTTATTAAATGTGTATACTATTAATTTAATATCAGGTCTGGTTGGAGGGAAATAGATCTATTTATTAAATATGAGTAATATTATTTTAATGTTTGGGCTAGAAGGATGCCTAATTACTTAATGTGGGTGCGTGCTATTGATTTAATGCTGGGGCTTGTTTGAGTTTTTTACATTTCATATACCCATTGTTTTTCCAAATAGTGTCCCCAACATTCCAGGATCCAGACAAGCAGCAACTGATCTAAAGAAACCAGCAGCTACAGATGGTGAAAGTGGCAAGAACAGGTAGGAGAGAGCAGGACAGTCTGCCACCTGTCCTGAATTTGTCGGGCCAATACAGAATTTGTGTGACTAAGTGAGACATTCAGAATTTGGTCCGACTGCAGGGACAGTTAGGAGGTATGTTATGCTTCACATTGTACTGCTTGTGAAGGCAGAGCTGCGTGTACTTTACAGTAGTGCACACTGTATTGCCTAAAATTAAGCCAGCTCTGGTGATACTTTAATGGTTCTTGCATTTATCCCATTGTCTGCCTTCTACCTTGCACTGGTCCCATTCTCAGATCACTTTGTTGAACATATGGCCAGCCCCCATTGTACTGACAATATCATTAATCCTTCCTTCTTTGCACTTACTACATCACCAGCAAACCCTTGATATTTGCTCTCCCCTTCACTTATGCCATTGTTAGCCCCCACTGTACTGATCTCATTGTCAATGCTCCCTGCACTGTTATTAATTAAAACCATTCCCAATCACAGGGCACATTCAGGGGGGTATTCAATTAACGGCAAGTTTTTTTTAACGCTGTGTTAATCCATTTTAACACTGTTTTTTGTCATTTTCGAGCGGGTTAACTTTTCCCGCAATTCAATTACCTTTTGAACGCAGCGGTTTTTTTTTTCATGAAACGGTCCTCTCACGCTCCAGTAGAAGGTTTATTGAAAGTATAGGGTGAGCAAGAGGCAGCCACGTTATAAGCTATTCAATTGTTTTCTAACACGGCACGTTAAACAGGCAAATATGCTGTTTTATCGCATCTCTTTGGGGTGTGTTAAAAGTAAAAAAACTCTGAAAAGTATTTGAAAGCAAATAATAATGTGAAAAAAAAGTTAAACTTATGTTTATCACTAATGCCTAGCATGTAAAAGTAGATTTTCTTGTAAAAAAATAATGAAATAAAATAAACATTAAAAAAAAATAAAAAAATAAAATCACTAAATTATTATATTTATTTATGTTGTTGGTAGAAATATGAATGTAGTAATGTGTTTTGACATGGTAGAGATGATTCTATGGTAAAAAATAGTTCAATTAAAAATATGTTAAAGAAAGCACTGTAATGTGGATATTATCAATGTGTAATGCAATCTAATGTATGAAAATGTATGCAAAACCTATTTATTGTGTTATACATGACCGCGTTAAAACTCCCCTTCACTCCCCTAAAAACTCGCAAACACAATGTTTAAAGTGCGGGAGCAGCGTTCCCTCTTTTTCAATTGAATTGCACAAGTTTTCAAACTGCGCTAATTAAAAACGGTCGCTATTGCAGTTAAAAACCCGCAGGAGATTTTTTTTTTCTTCTTTTTTCTTTACGCTGCAGGGGGAAAAAAAAAACTTGCGGACAATTGAATACCTCCATTAGAGCTAATAAACAAATGTTACAAAAAAAGGGTTTTGTTGCGAATGCTTAAAGCATTTCACTTTGATCACACCTAGAAAGCCATTTATTATAGGAATTACTTTAAATGCATTTTTCTGAAACACACAGTACACATATATAATATATTATATAGAGAAAGATTTGACTTTTATCTCATGACGTCAGGGGAAAGATGCAACAGTGTGTGAGGTGCTCATATGCTGCTCTGACAGGCTGATCAAATACGATTGTGCCAACATTTTCCTTAATAGTTAAACATATTAAACTAATATCAAGATAATATTAATAGTAATGGGATCTGCAGCAGTTTATGCAGTTACAGTAACTAAAGATGAAGATTCAGGAGTTATAGCTGCACTTTAGGGGTTTGTTTTCCCTGTACACTAAAATATATCCCTAGCTTTACACTATAATTACACACATCATGTTCTGTCTGGTCGCATATATACTCTCCATATCTACTGTATACAACACAGACAGGCTCCCCCAAGATGAGCCAACGCTGAAGTTTACCTCCCAACACCTGAGGTCACGCCCACGTAAGCAGCGTCCTTACACTGATTAAAGTGTTATTATACACAAGGCAATAAAGTTTTTTGAAAAAAAATAAAAATATTGTGAAGCCCAAAAACCCGCAACCCGCGACCACCAGAAAAACCCTACAACTCTGAAAAAAAACAAGCCCAATTCCGCTTGTTATAAGCGGAATTGGCAACTATGTTCACCTGTATCACATCCACTGTATGTTTTATGTCATACTAATAAAGCTTAGATTTTCAAAGGTTTTTCCTACTATGACATATCAGACAGCCCCACCCATATCATAGCAACTAACCAAGAGGTTTGTCACACCCATCAGCCACAGCCACCAGTCACACCCACCAGCCACACCCATTTAATCATTAATGACTGACATAAGGAGGGTCATTATGACATGTCAGTTGCCTATATAAGGGGAAGTTTCTGGCCACTAGACATCAGTCACTACTACAGGCTTAAAACAGAAGGACTTGTCAGCCTGAAAGCTCAAAATAAAGGAGGAGATCACCCTACAGTGGTAACGGGAGTAGGTAAAATATGAATATAATCACTTATTGTTAAGTTCTCAGCATGTAGGATGTGTGACTGGGCCTCGGTGTTCGCCTTTTAGGTGCAGATGTTGGGGCCTGCGCACTGGTCCATTGTAGTGGAGGGAAGGGAGGGGCGATGATATGCAATTGACGTAGAGAGGAAAGGTGGCTGTGACCCTGAAAAACTTTGCAGGAGGCAAACGATGGCAATGTGATCAGTGCTTTACACTGCTAGAGAATTTGGACTCCAGTAAGAGGGCTTCTCCATATGAGCAGCAGCTAAGAATTCCTAGAATCACACAGATAGAGATGTTATGGCAGCTACAATAGTGAGGATGACAGCCGGCAGAGGAAACTAAATTTTTAGTGTAGATCCTATCTTCTAAGGCTGACTTGCTCATTTTACTTTAAAACGTATGTTAGGAACTGTTGAATTGTGGAAGCTAGAATTTACAGATTTAGTTTTCTTAGATGGATTTTGAAAGGATTCAGTACTAACTAAAATCCATTAGAATCAGTACCACTAATTATTGTAGATATTCTACGATGATATTACATGCACTTCATCTGCCTGATGTATGTTTCAGTTCTATAGTTTGTTCCCTGATAAAGGATTGTATGGTGTGAATAGGATGCAGCCTGTATTTTACACGAGAATGCTCCTTGCATGGTGTTGTGCTCATTAGGATGTAGCTTGTATTGTACAGTAGAATGCTTTTTTGTATTGTAGATAGGTCAGTAGAATGTTCTTTGCATTGTAATGGCCAATCAGCGGTTTTCCCATGTTCCAATAAGACACGGGCCATTCTGATTGGCTGTTTGTGTATTTGCCTCTTCATACATTCTCATTGCAGCTCCGCAAGGAGCAAATGGTGTCATTCTGTTCTCTTTTAAATTATTAACCCATCTGAATGACTTCAGGAAAGAAAGGCTATTCATTTAAGAGGCTAATAAAGAGGTAAGTGAGGACAGTGGAGGATTTTTTATTTTATATAAAAGAATTTGAAAATCAGTGTTGGTTTTTCTTTTCAAATATAGTTAAAATTGTGGAATGACATATTCCTGCATGTGTGTATGTTTGAAAGCCATCCCTGCCCCCAAGAAGAGGTACAGAGGGCTTTGGGATGGTGGAACCTCTTCTTGGGGGCAGGACTTTTCCACCATCATGGCTTTGGGTGCAGGAGGCAGGGATGGCAACCTGATCTGTGTTTTATAATGCTAGAAAGAATTTGTATCACAGTAAGAGGCTTTTCTATATATCCAGGTAACAGCACTTCACACAGCAGCAAAAAGATCTTAGAGTCAGGGCAGACTAAGATATAGATGTTTATTGTAGCTCAAAATGTGAGGATGACAGCCAGCAGAGCAAGCTAAATATCCCAATTCAGATTAGTTCAAATGCACATATTATTTTAAATCATAGTAAGTTATCACCTATGGTTGAAATGCACATATTACTTTAAAACATAGTAAGCTAGCATTTGTTAAAATTGAAGAATATAGAATATGTATTTTTATCTTTGAAATCCATCCCTGCCCCCAAGAAGAGGTACAGAGGGTATTGGGAGAGTGGAACCTCTTCTTGGGGGCAGGGGTGGCCTTCAAAGTGGCTTTGTGCTGAAGTACTTTAACCCATCTGGATGACTTCAGAAAAGAAAAAGACCATTCACTATTCATTTAAGAGGCTAATGAAGAGGTAAGTGGAAGTTTTGGGGGATTTTTATTTTATATAAAAGAATTTGAAAATTGGTGTCTGTGTTTTTTTCATATATAGATAAAATTGTAGAATTACATGTTTCAGCATATGTCTGTATTTGATAACCATCCCTGCCCCCAAGAAGAGGTACAGAGGGCTTTGGGAGGGTGGAACCTCTTCTTGGGGGCAGGCCCATCCCACCACAATAGGTTTGTCCCTGTAGAATCTTAGGTGCAGGAGGTGGGTGATGGTAACTTGATCTGTGTTTTACACTGCTAGAGACTATGTGGACTCCAGTAAGAGGCTTTTCCCTATATCCAAGTGGCAGGACTTCACACACAAACAAAAAGTTCCTAGAGTCAGGGCAGACTAAGTTGTGGATAGATGTTTATGTAGCTGCAAGTGGGAGGGTGATAGCCAGCAGATGAAACTAAATATACCACTTTAGATTAGTTTTGGTTGAATTGCACATATTACTTTAAAACATAGTAAATTATCATTTGTCAAAATTGTACAAGATAGAATATGTATTTTTATCTTAGAAAGCCATCCCTGCCCCCAAGAAGAGGTACAGAGGGCTTTGGGAGGGTGGAACCTCTTCTTGGGGGCAGGGGTGGCCTTCAAAGTGGCTTTGTGCTGATGTACTTTAACCCATCTGGATGACTTCAGAAAAGAAAATAGATCATTCACTATTCATTTAAGAGGCTAATGAAGAGGTAAGTGAAAGTTTTGGAGGATTTTTATTTTATATAATAGAATTTGATATATAGATAAAATTTTAGAATAACATGTTCCAGAAAATGTTTATATTTTATAACCATCCCTGCCCGCAAGAAGAGGTACAGAGGGCTTTGGGAGGGTGGAACCTCTTCTTGGGGACAGGACCTTCCCAACACCATGGCATTAATCCCATAAAATCTTGGGTGCAGGAGGTGGGTGAAGGCAACATGATCTGTGCTTTACACTGCTAGAGACATTTTGGACTCCAGTAAGAGGCTTTTCTATATATCCAAGTTTCAGGACTTCACACAGTAGCAGAGTTCCTAAAGTCAGGGCAGACAAAGATGTAGATATTTATGTAGCTGCAAGTGTGAGGATGACAGCCAGCAGAGGAAACTAAATATGTTACTTTAATATAGTTTTTATCCTCTATGATTGAAAAGAACATACTACTTTAAAACATTGTATGTTAGCATTTGTTGGATTGTGGAAGCTATAGTTTTCAAGTTATATTTAAACGTATGTATTTTTTGCATCTTTGAAAGCTATCCTTGTCCCCAACAAGAGGTAGAGGTAGGGAGGGTGGAACCTCTTCTTGGGAACAATGGTGGCCTTCAAAACGGCTTTGTGTTAAGGAGGTGGATTATAAAATCTATTTATTAGTCTGTATTTTACAGTAGAATATTTTCCGTGTTTTATAGGGGCTAGTAGAATGCTTTCTGAATTGTAATGACCAATCAGTGGTTTTCTGTGCTCTAATCAAACAGGCCATTCTGATTGGCTGATTGTATATTCACCTCTTCATACGTAGCAGCTCCACAAGGAACAAAAAGTGTCATTCTCTTAAGGTTTTATAATTATAACCCATCTGGATGACTTCAGGAAATTAGAAAGACTATTCACTAGTCACTAAAGTGGCTAATAAAGAGGTAAGTGAGGGCTGTGGGGGATTTTTATTTTATATAAAATTATTTCAAAATCTGTGTCTGTGTTTTTTTCATATATAGATAAAATCATGGAATGGCATGTTCCAGCATGTGTTTATGTTTGAAAGCCATCCCTGCCCCCAAGAAGAGGTACAGAGGGCATTGGAAGGAGGAACCTCTTCTTAGACTCCATAAAATCTTGGGTGCAGGAGGCAGGCGATGGCAACATGATCTCTGCTTTACACTGCTAGATATAATTTGGACTCCAGTAAGAGTTTTCCATATATCCAAGTGGCAGGACTTCACATAGCAGCAAAGAGTTCCTAGAGTCAGGGCAGACTAAGATATAGATCAGTGTTGGCTAACCTGTGACACTTCAGGTGTTGTGAAACAACAAGCCACGGCACGCTTTTCCAATATATAGTAGCTTATTGCTGAAAGGGTATGCTGGGGCTTTTACTTTCACAACATCTGGAGTGTCACAGGTTAGCCTACACTGATATAGATGTTTATGTAGCTGCAAGTGGAAGGATGACAGCCAGCAGAGGAAGCTAAATATTACACTTTACTGTTGTTTCTATCTTATAAGGAAGTTACATTTACTTTAAAACGTATGCGTTGTATCATTTGTTGAATTGCTGAAGCTTGAGTTTATAGGTAGTTGTCTAATTACATGTTTTAAATGTCTTTTTAAATCTTTGAAAGCCACCCCTGCCCCAAATAATAGGTATAGAGGGCATTGGGAAGGTGGAACCTCTTCTTGGAGGTAAGGGCATGCCCACTACTGTGACTGTGGTACCCACAGGTGTGCTTACTCTGCCTACCAGTGTTTGCTCCTCCTACAATTGTAATGCTTCTCTTACTTGTGTGCTAGGCTCCACCTGGCGATTCTCTCACTGCATGTTGGTTTGGCCTGGCTTGAAATGTACTCTAGCTAACAGAAAATAAATTATTAATAAACTCTTTGTTTCAAGTGTTTATTCTTTTAAAAACATAGACCCTACTGGGCTGGACTCCATTCTGGGCGGGACTCCAATCTTAGCGGAACTCCATTCTACAGTGATACCAGTCTAGGCTGGCAAAGCCTAGTGCTGGTAATAGTAAAATGTCTAACTGTGTAGACATGAACATGTAGACATTATGGGCCTGAGTCATTAAGGAAAGTAAAGCAAAAAAAGGAGTAAATGTTCTCCAGAACAAACCATGTTACAATGCAAGGGGTGCAAATTAGTTTATTGTTTTGTACATAAGTTAAATACTGGCTTTTTGTTATCATTTAGCACACAAATACTTGATAGCTTTATTTTTACACTGAAATGTAAAGTCTAGGGCATGCCCTACCCCAACTATAAATCTGTCACTACATTTTAAATTTACATCCCCCTCCAATACAACATGCTTTTGCCCATGTGCAGAGTTACTCTTTTTTATGCTTTGCTCTCCTTAATAACTCAGGCCCTATGACTGTTGTGCTCAAGTTCAATTCTAGGGAACAATCCTGGATGTGTTACTGTATGAGAAGGTGATCAGAAGACAAAGTTAGACACCATGTCAAACATATATCCTGTTCTGTCCTGTGAAACAAAGAACCACACAACAGGGAAGTAAGTGCCACGCAGGGCTTCAAAATCAATATTTAGCTAAATAAATAAATACATTTATTAATTATGGTTATTTTTTTTTCTTTTATTTTTTTTTTATAATTCAGTGCTGTTATTTTTTTTTTACCATTTTAATAGAGCTTTGCAATCTCTGGCTACTGCTGCTTTAGTCAGATATTTATTGTTCAGAGTCTTAAAGGGCTATTCTATTTGTTTCATATTGAGTGGTGGATTGGGAAAGAGAAAGACTAGCCTTCACCCAACAGACAGGGATACCCAATTACTATGTTACTCTTTGGACTCAACACACCTTCCACATTAGAGAAACACAGAATGGTGCTGTTTTGTGTTGGATATTAGGAAAGACCTAGTTATGATATGTCATGGTCAGGACGGTTTAAGGACAATGTCAGCTACAGAAATTTAGCATTTAATCTCATATTTAACCTTACATTACAATATACATAGAGTCTGGCATTCTCCAGCTGAACATAGCCAATAACAGACTGGAGAGATTCAAGTTTGCTGCAAAATGATAATTCTTTAACAGAGAGTTGAGAATCCATCCAATATGGATACCAGGCAACAAACTAACCAGGATGTGGGAAAAGTTATTTTGTATTTGATATAGGAGCTTGCTCAATATTTTGTTAGGGTTACCAAACATCCTGTGTTCTCTGACATGACATCTACTGTATATCTTTTTCCCTACGCTTTACACCCAGATATCTAGGTCTGGGCATGAAGATCATAATCTTATCCAGTTGATGACGGAAATTCCCCTCTGCCCTTCATACTCCCTTCTCCAAATCTGGACAAATCGAGACATGTCAAAGCATATGACAAAACGTAGCAAGCACATATTGAATGCAGCTAGTTGTCTAGCGGTCTCTAGCTAGAAGAAGACTGACCCAACCACACTGACAGCAGTTATTATTAAACTTTGTCAAGTGCTCTACTTGGAGCATAAAGCCAGTATAATCCACAGCTGTCCAAATAAATGTGACAGTGAATGGTGGGCCTTTCCCATGCCTATGGTGTTAAAGTGTGCGGCCCCCACAAAATCCTTCGCTTACCCTCCTTTACTAGTGTTCCTCCTTTCCATTCCCACCAACATCTCTCTCAGGGTGCTGTTATGTTAATTTTTTGCAAAGGATAGAATTACATCATTTAAATTGCTGCTTCAGGCATTTGCTGAAGATTGAAGTTGGCAGAAATTGGATGCCAGAGCTCATTTTTACCATCATAAAGCAGAAAAGACAGTTTTTGCTTCAAGAGGTTCCTCTTTCATTCACCAAGTGCAAAATAGGGATGTAAAATGCAAAAGATGTGCGCACAATTAAACATGCGCTGTAGCATAATTACTAACAATTTAGGTCTACTGCAGCTGGTCACACACCTCATTATGCTCTATACTCCCATCATAATGTTTAATAAACTTGTATTTTAAATATAGGTTTTCAAACATATTAGCTATATACAGACAAGAAAGTAAGTATAGATAGTGGAAATTGCACCCTCTATAACAAAGAGATGAAATGTACTGTCCCTGTTTTTCAACTCTGAAAAACAGGGACATTTACCTGGGACGGTCTCTGGACAGTGGTCAACTATGATGGAATTTAGATTCAGTGGAGTGAATGTATATTTCTATCGCAGCTTTTGAATCTATCTACCCACAAATATGCCATTACTCTCACAGAAATGTGGATATTAGAGTACACCAGTCTGTTACTGTAAGAATATGTTTGCTATTTGTGCTCTCCAATCCAGAGCAGACAAGAATCCAGGCCATTGGATGGAGAATTTTCTTAATGAAACCAGGTCTAAGGCTAGAAACAAAG
Organism: Mixophyes fleayi; assembly: GCF_038048845.1. NCBI lineage: Eukaryota > Metazoa > Chordata > Amphibia > Anura > Limnodynastidae > Mixophyes > Mixophyes fleayi. Next base: position 104,743,392 of record NC_134402.1, read on the forward strand.
GAGCCAGGGCAAAAAATATCTGTGGCCAAAGACTTTATAATTTATTAAAAACATTTTGATTTATGTAGAAAGGCAATGATTAAACCATATAAAGGATAAACTACCATCATTGACCAAATCTACTTATAGCAATAGAAATCCCTTACAAAGACAAATCCTTGTCTAGAGGTCTCTTGTCCAATCATGCAGAGGTTTGGACAGACAAGTTGATAGTCTTATTCTAGATTGTTCCCAAAATATTGCAGGCATGGGACCAACACAAATAGCAGTGCTTACGTGGATGGATGATGGAAAACCTGGTTGGCCGATGATCATGATCTGCCAGTGTGTGCTCTCATCCGCTGCTGTACATAATGAAGCCCGCATGATCTGGTTGCCTTGAGTGTCAAGATTCTGGACCTGTCCAATTTTGGTGGGCATATTGGATACATATCTTATCATTTTGTGCTTAGGCCAAGACCAGATGTGCCTATAAATTGACAACTTAGGGAACAAGGGTATTGGGGCAAATCCCCTCTTTGCATTGCCCAAACAACATTGGATCTTAGTCTTGGATCTTGCTGTAATTGTCTTTTATCAATGAAACAAGGTTACAAACAATAGGACTTCCAGGAAAAGCAGGATTACTAGGAAGGTTGATGTCTAAGTGAATCATCCCATTGCTGAGCTTGTCCTTCTCTGATGCATCTAGGTGACAAAGGTAATGATCACATACAACACTAAGGCCATTCATTCTGCTTGATGTGTATGGTTACACTTATGCATGAAGCATTGCAGTGCATTATTATTAATTGTACAAGCTTCACCCCTGTAGTGTGGTCGATACTCCTAAGAAAGCTCAGTGGTAGAGTGATTAATAATTAAAAGCTCTTTTATTATGAAAACACTGCAGTAACAGTATTTAATTCACAGTGGATAAAACAAACACAGAGATTAATGGGTTTATTTACTAAACTGTAGGCTTGAAAAAGTGGAGATGTTGCCTATAGCAACCAATCAGATCCTAGCTGTTGCTTTGTAGAATGCAATAAATAAATGATAACGAGATTCTGATTGGTTGCTATAGGCAACATCTCCACTTTTTCAAACCCCCAGTTCAGTAAAAATACCCTTAAGTACAGGGCAGGACTGGGACTAAAAATCAGCCCTGGCATTCAATATACACAGGCCCACCTGCTGTGGGCTCCATGCACGATATTGTTGCACGCTAAAGTGGCATTACTGGTTTAGTCCAACATGAAGCATCAGCACAAACTTGGGCTATTATACTTTGTCTTCTGCCCACCCTGATCAATTCCCTTGTTGTGCAAGGGAATTGGAGCACCGTGAAAATGCACAAAACCATAACATTTTAAAATAAATATATATTTATATTTATATATATCTATAAAAATATATGTATAGATAAAAATCATAATAATAGAAAAAATCATTTCATTACCCACCTTTGGCCATTTTCATTTCCCCCTCCTACAGCCATTGCCCACCCTGCAGACATTATTACTTACTCACAAACATTTTCAATCCCAGTCCCTCTCTCCCTGCAAACAGTTTCAGTCCCCCTCCCCCCTACAGTTACAGTCCCTCTCCCCCCCTGCAAACCGTTTCAGTCCCTCTCCCCCCCCCCCTGCAAACAGTTTCCATTCCTCTCCCCCCCCTGCAAACAGTTTCCATCCCCCCCCATGCAGTAACTGTAACTGTCACTGTCCCCCCCAGCACCATTTTCCCTAAAGTAGTGAAAATACAAAGTTAATACACCAGTACACTTACCTACACTGCGCCCTCTACAGCTAAACCGCGCTTTGGGAATCCTATGCAGCTGCACGTGACGTCACAACGCCACATCACGCGGCCGCGTGAAACTTGAAGCACGGAAGCCAGGTTGGCCCACACAGCCATCATGAAGTCACACATCACGATGTTCCACCCCGCGGCTGCGCAAAACTTTAAACAACCACCAGATCCCGGGAGCGCTGGGAGCCGGCCCACACAGTAGCATAGTAGCACAGTAGTTATGCTACACTGTAGCATAACAAAGTAATCAGAGCCATAAATCATCTATATCCGAAACCATTAGTCAGAGACAGAAGCAGCATCGGACTGGCCTGCCGGGAAGTCGGGTATTCCCCAGTAGACCCCGATGTGTTATAGCCCCGCCCCCTCTGTTGTTAGGGTGGATCTAACAAAACAGCTGACTCCCGAGTCCCGAACATTTCTGTTAAATGCAGAGAGCCCAGACGCGGCTGCGGCTCTCTGCACCTGTGCAGTAGTGTGTTTTGCAGTTTAATCAGGGGAGATGAGAAGAGACGCCCATGGAGGAGGAGTTCCAGATATCCAGCCGCCCAGAGGAGCATGAAGGAAAGAAGCAGGAGACATTTCTTTGCACAGGTTAGTAAGTACGCAGCCAGCCTGTCATTTTAACACAGAAGGATGAGGAGAGAAGAATGAGGGGTATCATGGGATGAGGTATGGAAGAGGAATATGGGGTGAGGCATGAAGGATGAAAGAGGGATATGTGATGAGGCATGAGGAATTAATGAGGGATATGTGATGAGGCATGAGGGATGAATGAGGAATATGGGAAGAGTGTGAAGGGTGGGCCAAAGCAGCAAGGCACAGTGTGAAGGGGGGTCAAAGCAACATGGCAGAGTGTGAAAGGGGGCCAAACAAGTATGGCAGAGTGTGAAGGGGGACCAAAGCAGCATGGCACAGGGTGATGAAGGGGGCCAGGAGAAGGGAGGAGCAAAAGCAGCATGGAGGGCACAGTGTGATCATAAGGAGGCACAGCATGGTGATGAAGAGGCACGGTGAGAAGGGGTACAGTAATGTGTGTGTGTGTGTGTGTGTGTGTGTGTGTGATGGCACAGCAGGCTTGTGGCAATGTAATGTATGTGTGTGATAGGTGCTGGCTAACTAATGGGTGCTAACTAATGGGTGCTATTTTGTTTGTGGGGTGATGGTGGGGCAATTTCATTTTATAGTGGAGACTATTAATTTAATATGGGGTGGTTTGGGGGCTATTAATTGAATGTGGGGCTGAGTTTGAGGAGCATGTGGTCTATTTATTAAATGTGAATATGAATTATTTAATGGCAGTGACCGTTGCGGGATATAGGTATATTTATTATACGTAAATGCGATTAATTTTGTTTGGAAGGAAGGAGGGAAATAGGTTTATTTATTAAATGGGAATACTATTATTTTAATGTTGGGGCTGGAGGAAGGCCTATGTATTAATCGTGGGTATTATTGATTTAACGCAGGGGCTGGTTGGAATTTTCTAAATGTACCCATTTTTTTTCCAAATAGGAACATCAACATTCCAGGATCCAGACAAGCCGCAACTAAAGAAACCAGCAGTCACAGGTGGTGAAAGTGACAAGAACAGGTAGGAGAGAATAGGACAGTCTGTCAAATGTTCTGATTCTAGTGGGACAAATTCGATTATTGGTGACTGTTCTGCCCAAGCTAAGGGACAGGTCAAGACTGTGTACTCTTTATATACACACTGCATTCTTTATGTACACACTGCACAGCTAGCACTATGGTGCTAGCTGTCCTTCGTGGGCTAACTACTCACCCTCTAGTGTCTGGTCTCACCTCAATTATGGCTGTCCACACCCTCTCTGGTGGGCCCCTAGTGTTGCAGTTGCCCGGTGGGCCCTTCATGCCCCAGTCTGGCACTGGCCAGAAGTCACCTATATGTAAAACCGATAGTCAGAGCCAAAAATCACTGATATCCAAAGCCAATAGTCAGAGCCAAAAGTCACTGATATCCAAAGCCAATAGTCAGAGCCAATAGTCAGAGCCAAAAGTCACTGATATCCAAAGCCAGCAGTCAGAGCTAGAAGTCACTAACATCTTAAGCCATTATCCTTAGACAGAAATTACTTATGTCCAAAGCCATGGTCAAAGCTAGAACTCACATGAAGGTAAGCAGGTTACAGAACTTAGGAAACACTACCGCCATCAACTGATGGCAGGACAGATGGGGACCTTAATCTGAGAATTACCCAATCAGGATAGGGAGACGACATACCTCAAATAATGTTAGATCAACTGACTGCCTCAGATGTCCACAAAGAGGCCACAAAGAATCAGAAACACTGCAGTAAAAAGCATATGATTGAATGCAAATCTAAATTATTCTGTTCTCTAACACACTGCACAGCTTCATTAAACCACTTTAGTCATTGTGTCCCAAATGGTACCTGCACCCTTAATTTTTTCCTCCCAAACCCGAGCCCATCGGAACTTACTTTCAGCTTTAGGATTTGTTCCTGGATGTCTGGTTCCCTATATAATTCCAATAACACAAAAAAAAATATTTATGCCAAATATCAAAAGAAGCTCAATAGGTTTAAAAAAAACAAACAAAATAAACTTAATTTATATGTACTAAGAAATAAAAAAGTTATTACCAGAAAACTGGCCTGAGTGAGAAATCGGTTGAACCATCCAGTCAATAAGTGGTTATCATCAACACTCTGACCAAGTAAAAAATAAAAATCATCACATAATAGATACAAGACAATATAATTGGTATACTAACATATTACAGATAGATAATAATGATGCCTGCAAAGATGCTGGGCTTGATTCATTAAGGAAAGTTAAGCATAAAGTAAGTAAGACAAAACCATGTTGCATTGGAGGGGGAGGTAAATTTAACATATGATGGCAGATTTATATTTGGGGTAGGGCATGTCCTAGATCAACTTTAAATTTCAATGTACAAATAAGCTATCAAGAATTTGTGTTCTACATGAAAAACAGACAGTATTTTCTTTATGTTCAAAATAATACATTAATTTGCACCCCTTGCATTGCAACATGGTTTTGTACAGAAAACTTTAGTAAGAAAACTTACTCAATGTTTTGCTTAACTTTCCTTAATGAATCAGGCCCACTATTCCTGACGATATCATGCATAACAATACATCAATTATTTATTAGTATCTACCCACTGTCGGCTGCATAGAAACAATAATAAAAGCACTTATTGAAATACTTTATTATCTGCAGGTGTATCCCCCGTCATTACAAGGCCAATTTTTAGATTTTCTTGATGTTTTAATTGCTTGCCTTTTTTGTTTATCCAAATGAATTTAATATTGTGGACATTTTGGGACAAACAAGGCTTCCTTTTAGTAGCATAATTTTTAACAGTATTAGAAAAAAAGTAAAAAAAAGCAGAATATATAATTAAAAAAGAAATATCCCTAAATGTACCCATAAAAATATAAATCCTCTAGTTCTACTGAGTAAATGCGTTCCATAATGTGTTTTGTTACTAATCTTGATTACAGTTAACCTCAAATTGTGTGCTTTGTCCAAGAATATTATATGGTCTACAAACAAAGGTTTATGTTAAGTATTCATTTGTGACTATTTTGATACTTGTTTTTTCCTCAATCTTACTTGAAGTTTATGTAAAAAAATGGCCTGGGGGCATATGCCCCTCAGGGCTGTCCCATCGTGGGCTACCTTGGGCTAGGCCACTTGACCACCTGCATTTTTTTTCCTTTAAAATGTTCCTAATAGGCTGCTGAGTGGAGTCTTGCCCCCCTGGGCTAAAATTTGCCAGCCCTTCCCTGCACGTCACAGGACACATCATGGGGCCCAGAAACATTAAAGTGCATTTTGATTATCAGGGGCAAGTTTAACATAGCTGATTCTTTGAGTCCATTGTGCCATTGCTCTGGTGTACCAGAACATTAGGAATACCCCTAAAGTGAGGCTCACCAATGTATTCATATAGTAGGGTAGGGAGAAGGGAAACTTTAAAACAGCTCCACAAACTAGAAGAATATTTTCTTTTTCTTTTGAAGGTATTCATTGATATTTGGTGGCAAAATAATATTCAGCTATGCCCTTTTCACAGATAACATGAGCAGAGATGAGTGAAATGTCACACGAATCAAGTTCCACAGCAGAATGTACATTTTGCAGGAGAGTGAAGTTCTGACAATACAATCTTAAAAAATAAAAAAATATTTTTTTCCCAAGTCCTCCATTTCTGCAATAAATTTTTCCCACACAATAAGGGTAATTGGAGAAACACACTCTAACACATGTTCAGCTGCTTCTGACAAGTACATAGATACCACAGGTGTGTGCTTATGTATCGTCTGAGCATGTTAGAGGGCCTAGAAGCTAATGCATACACTTTAGATTATTATTTAAATTCCTAGAAATACAGATATACAACAAAACATATTCTATACGGTTAACCCCATGTTAATCACCCAGGGTGTACAGAAATCTTTTCACAGCAGTTATTTTGCTCAGCATTGTTGTAATGTTTTACACATTTTATTAGTGCATTTTATTCAAGTAACATCTGAAATAAATCAAAATATATTAAGTTGTGTCCTACATATATAAATAAGTTATTTTTTAGAACAATTACTATCAGTATACTTAAGCATAAAAACACTACTGTGGGGTAGGTGGAGCTTTCTGATTTGTAGCCTCACACTTTGCAGCTGTCCTTCTTGAACACCACCATCTACTATCTCTGCTTAACACAGTAATACGTACGGCTTTGTAATAATATCTACTAGGTACTTGCAGATTCCCAAAATTAATTTTCAAAGCAATCATTTTAGCTGAGTATGCAATTAGGTTGAATACTCTAGAATATGCTGTACTCTTTACCTCTGTCTAATACTTTCAGTAGGCGCCAATAGCCGTGGTATGGAATTTCCCTATGGAATTATTGAAAACATTGGGGCACATTTATCATGTATCGGACAAAACGAGAAATGCTTATCAATCCTTATCGCATGGATAAGGATTGATGTATTTCTCAAATTTATTAAAAATGGATCACAGAGACAGCAGTTCCGAAAAACTGCTGTTTCTGTGATAAAAAAAAACCATACTCACCACTGCCTCTTCGGTCGCGCTGGCTCCGGATCTCCTCCTCTTCGGTGCACTTTCTCTTCTTCATGCTACTGCGCATGTGCCGACCGGAGAACTTGAGGCTGTGACAGGGAGGGATCACAAGATCACTCCCTGCACATGCGCTGTCCAGCTCTGCTCTCTGGAGCAGAGCTAGACATACCGAAGAACACAAGTTTTACAAGCATTTCCTATGATGTACGCCCGCTTCAACAACAAGTTCCCGAAAAAAATATTTTTTCGGGACTTGTTAGATTGCGGCCAGGAGCAGTCACCATTCTGTTGAATGGTGACTGCTCGCAAAAACGATCAGGAGTGCAAAGCAGCAGATATCAATGATATCTGTTGCGATGCACCTTTAATAAATTTGCGGAGAGCACATCCTGGCCTAATTTACACGGTAAGTGCACGATAGTGCACTACCAATCTTTCTTAAATATACCCCTTTATGTGATAATTGAGAAATTACAGTTTGCACTTCACAACTGTCATCGTGTGTAGCTTCATCATCGTCCTGGTAACCATCATCAAGGTAACACCAAGTTAACATTTTGATTCATATTTTTGGATTTGTCATCTGGTTTGTTAATTCTTATGTGTTTCTTTCAAAGAAAACTCTGATGCCTTTACATTTGTTGGATCTACATAAAGTATGACTTTTTTTTCTTGAATTAGGGACTTTGTTGATGCTTGTTTATAAGGTTGTAGCTGACAGAGAACCAGTAGCTATGGAGCTGTCTGCTATTGTACGATCGGTCTTACATAGCCTATGATAAATTAATCTTTCCTTCAAAGTATTTTGGGGTGGCAGTGGGATCAGGGGAAGTTGTGCCTCGCATTTGTGGTGGGTGGGTCACGCAAAAAAAAATTACGCATATTAGGTGCTTCCCGAATGACAGCTGCATCTAGCTGTGTAGCTATTTCCTGTTCATCAACGGCGTTTGATTGGAATTGTGCAAGCAGTTTCTGAAAATAGAAAGCCTAATATCATTTTATTTTATGAGGTTTCCAGAATCTGCAAGAATTGCTTCGCATTGCATACAACTAACAAATGATTGACAGCCATCACATTTATCTATTCTTACAAGTTGGATGATGATGTAGCAGAAGAAGCAGATAATACTACCTGCTTCATTACTACTGGCACTAGCATTGATTCTGGTCTTGTACATCTGATCACGTTTGAACATGAGACAAGACTATTACATTGAACTATTACACTCAAACTGATGTGATTAATCACTGCCACTTAATATCATATGTACTTTGTTTTCACTACTGCTAGAACCTGATATGGTATTTTTATAGCTCACAAGGGTGTAACTAAATAAAGTATTAGTAATTTGAAAAAGGGGATGATGGATATTCACAAGTTTCATTATTATCTGAACTGCCCTGTGTAATTTTATGTGTTTTGGAGGGTACATTCTTGCATGAAACATTCTCTATAAAGTAACTGATAGTCAACACAGTGAACTTGATAATGGATCTACCCAACACAGAAAGGCATTCAATCAGAGGAGATACATAGACTGACTAGTGATATTGAAAAGTGCAAAAACAAATGTTTGCATGTTCTAAAAAAGATACAAGAGATACAAAAGAGAGATAATAATTGGTGGGAGGACAGCTAATAATAAGGGCTAAGACTATCACATGCACCCTTAAAGGGTCCTAAACTTGCTATTTAAAGTTAAGGACCTTGCCTTAGTGTAGGTCAGGAACACGCTCCCAGCAGTAGTGGTAACTATAAGACAGAGGACTAACTGCTGCAAGAAAAGGGCGGCTGCGTCCACCCACAAACTGACAATAAATAAATTACAGATGCAGCGCTACCGACCTATCTGTCTCACAAATACCATATAAAAAGGTGAAACAGGATCACGACTAGACTTATAAAAATGTATTACATGGAAATCCAAAACCACAAATATAAAATACCTAGTACTGCTCAATAACAATATATTAGAAGGATTTGCGTGTATCTCCCAAACCCCACACAAATCCAAAACCACGTATATAAATAACCTAATTAGGTTAATCGGCAATAGACTCAGAGAATGACACTTGACATGAGCTCAGTCACCGTGCACTGTGACAGAGACTCAAATTCCAAAACATATGTGTAAAAAACGTTGCTCATGAGATACATACAAAAAACCACAGCGCTACTAATTGAAAAGTTGTGACAGCTGTCTTGATGTGGTCAATATTTGTGGCAAATGATGTATAATATGGTGTTCCAAAAGTCTTTACAGTGACCTCTCCACAGAATGCTAGTATTAGCTGTAGCAGTAATCAGAAATTGATAATATACCCCATTTGGGTAGATGGTATTATCCTAAAAGCCATATATAGCTCTGTCCGGACATAGATAGTATAGAGTCAGAATTCCAACTTCCGTCGTAACATATATTCCAAAACTGCTACTCCGTATCCCCGATAATACAAAAAACATTCAAAACATGAGTGAATATAAGTGATCGTACTCACTATCTCTGACCGTAATCCAGTGAACCGCTCCACTCCCACCTGCACAAAAGACTCCAACTGAGACTCTTCTCTTAGATCGTGAAAAGATGACCAATGATGATAGAGATAGATGTCCTGCAGGGAGCGGGTCTGTATCTCGCAAACACCTTATTGTAGTGTTCCAACTTGAACGGAATTAGAAGTGTGTGTGGGTGATGAGCTGGTTTGTCCAGACCTAGCGGGTTCATAGTTCTCAGCCGAGTAAGTATTGGAAACTGCACACACTCCTTAGCATTCCAAAAGATATGTGGCCACTGTGGTTTCTCTTTATAGTTGCTATCGATACTTCTCAGACTTTATGAATTTTCTGCCCCTAAGTACAAAGTGGAGCACTGATTTCTCAAAACATGAAATATGAAAACATGTACTTTGAAGTTAAAATTTTCCAGATACATGCACAGGTAGCTGGTGTCCTTTGTATTAAGCTAAAAGTTCTCTGGCTACCCCGCATATGGTTTTCACTAATTTACAATTTTTTGTTAATTAAATAACTCTTCCAAGCAAGTGTTTCTTTATTTGTACAAGGTCTAATGAGCAGGGGCAGGCTGGCCCGGGGGGCAGGGGGGCAACGGCCCCATGGGCCGCTGGGTCAGACGGCTATTAGAGCCGGGGGTAGGCCGGCTGGCAGCCCCCCAGATGCAAAAAACATAGTTTTCCCCCCGCGGCCGCATCTGATGACATCAGATGCGGCCGTGTTAGCGCACAGGTGGCCGCATCACATGACAGGGGATGCGGCCGCCTGTGTGCCCCCCGGCCATCCCTCTCCCAGCCCGCGCCTGCTAATGAGACAGACTACTCAAAGAAAGAAAAAACATGAATGAACAGAGCGAAACAAAATTGTGATCTGCATATATGTTAAGTAAGTTTCCTGAAAGCATATATGTGCTCTTTGATGAGATTAACCTAATTACCCCTCACTGACTGACTGACCAAACTTTCTAAAACATTTTTGATTGAGGGGAAGTCATATACATTCATATCGATTAGTTTTGATATTTTATTTGGGCCCAATCCCTGACAATTGCACAACTTGTAGTTTATTAAGGTTATATGTCTCTTGCAGTTGCAGCCCCTTCTCTTTGGATAAGAGAATCAGGAGAGTTTATATGAAATTGTAGTGCAGAAGAGGTGGCATGTACATATAAGTTAAGCATGCATCTTTTCAATGTGTCCTTTATTCCATATAAATTTATACACTAGATTTAAAATTTCACATCTCTTTCAAAACGTGGCTTACTTTATTATAATATTCAAAAAAATGCAGAATGAGGTGGTGCCAATGGAACTCCAGCAATAATGTATATTCAGGGGCAGGAGGGCATCTGCCCTCTGAACCGGTCCCATATTAGGCTACCTTGGGCTTAGTCACTGGGCCACTTGCATGTTTTTTCCCACCATGTGTCTCCTATATTCTTGTCTTTCCCACAATACAATCTCTCTATCTTATCTACCAGATGCCCTTAGAAACAAAAGGGTTCATCATCATCAGTTAATTACATAGCACCACTAATTCCGCAGCGCTGTACAGAGAACTCACTCACATCAGTCCCTGCCCCATTGGAGCTTACAGTCTGAATTCCCAACATACATACACACAGACAGAGAATAAAGTCAATTTTGATAGCAGCCAATTAACCTACCAGTATGTTTTTGGAGTATGTTTTTTCTTCCCTGATGGTCCTTTGATGACTAAATGGCATCGAGTGACAAACTTGCTCTATTGACACAAATGTTGAGTTTTGTTTCTAACTATTGTACATTATGATTTTACGGACTGATCTGTTACAACCATTTTCTAATATATTACATTTATTGTAAATCAGACATACAGACTTATATTATTTTATATGCACATGTTTGTGTGTTTAGATAGATAGATAAATAGATAGATAGATAGATAGATAGATAGATAGATAGATAGATAGATAGATGGATAGATATACACATCCATGCGCTCATACATATATATATATATATATATATATATATATATATATATATATATATATATATATATATATATATATATACCACTATCTATACTATTTTATTTCAAAGTTCCAAATTACTTTTACTACCTACTCAATTAGATTTATTTATTATGGTAACAGTTGATCATATTTCGCAAATACTATTGTTAGTATTTAGTATTTGGACAAATATGTCTAACTCTAAATATGTGTGTCACTTCAGATGTTATTGTGCATTTTAAAATTTACACACCATAAGCACAGAAACAAAAGCAGCCACAAATTGTCTACCGAACTACTTTCAAGTTAGAGATGTGCACTGACCCTCGTGTTTTGGTTTTGTAGTGACTCTAAAACGTGTTCGTTTTTTGGTTTTGTAATTGGTTTTGTCAAACCTATACAGTTCTCTAACTCCATCTCATACCATAAATTGTCAGCCATCATATAACCATCTATACACATATTCTTTGCCAGTGTCAAAATCTGTCCTCTTAATTTCTCAGAATGTGGACTTTCAGTTGCATTGTTACGTCATGTTTTGAGGTTTAACCATCAACAAAATGGCGCTTTATATTGAGGATCAACCACCAACAAAATGGCGTTTTGTATTGCCTAACTAAATTGTATGTTTCCTTTTGTCGCCTCCAATGGAGATTAAAAGCTACCATAAAAAGATGCCCAATGATTTCGGGAATATATTCTATCTTATTAGAGAGCTTTCATTTTTAATGTCTATCTAATGCTTGGCTATTAAGACTAATTGATAACTGGAAGTGACATCACCCAACGCACCGGATTGTGGTTAGAAGTGGCGGTCCGTCTCGGGGCGGTGCTCAGTAATGCTGGGAATTATGGATTCTATTGATTGGCTACATCACTTGTTCCAGGACTATTTAAATCTCTCCTTCCAATACTGCTATATACTTCTTGATAAAGTCAGGTGTGACAAAATGCATCAGGGACTGATCCAGTGGACCTTCATTTCATTGTAGCATACATTGGGACTTTCCATTCCGTGTCCAGGAGTTTGGCTTTTCCACTTGGAACAATTCTGCTGCTTTGAGGAGGACAGATAATCTTTATTGTTTTTATTCTATGTATGAGTATTTTTTTAATTTTTATATTGAAGTTTTATATATTTTCCATTGCCAATCTATTATAATTATGCCTGGTAAGAGAAATTGATTTGGTACGCATATTTATAGGATCATATTTACTTTGGACCCTGAAAGTACATACTACACAATATTGTTTTCTGTTCTGAGTTCCGGTTCCTAATGAGATTCATCATCACAACTTAGGAAATCCACAAAGAAGAGCACACACTCATCTTATACGCATAAGAAAAGCCTTGAAAATGTATATTTTGGTACATGGGTACGCCACCAATGTATATCACATTTGAAATCTTGGTTTAATACTCTAGGTGTGGTGCTTCTGTTTTTATTTTGCAACCACTTAAGTAAAATCGGGTATTTTAATGCTCCGCTCTTGGCTAACGATGAATGCTCTGCTAATCAAGAAGTGCATAGTATTACTCTTTGAAAATTTTGGGATGGATGCAGGCCACTGTTGTCTACTTTTATATATGTCTAACTCTATTCATTCATGCCATTGTCCATCCAATTAACTCTGCCTGTTACAGAATCTTCACTGTATATGATGGCCTGAAACATTCAAAATGTATAGTGTGCGTAGTGTTTGAACATTTTGGTTTGGGTGCAGCCCTCCTTCTTCTATCATCATCAACATTTATTTATATAGTGGCAAGGTATTTGAACGCCCCAACTTTGGCTAACGATGAATGTTCTGGCCATCGAGAAGTGCATAGCACTGCTCTTTGAAGTTTTTGGTATGAGTGCAGGCCACATTTGTCTATCATCATTTCTTTATACAGTGACAGTAAATTACGTAGTGCTTAACAATTGGGTATGTACTTGTCTAAATATACTGATGCCTCTGTTCATCTAATGTCATTTGATTTTTGCTGCCTCTTCATTCACCATGATACATGCTGTCTAACGTTCCAAATTTAGTGTATGCGTAGCATTTCAACATTTTTATCTCTTGCAGCCTACTTAACATTTTTTTGTTGTTGTTTATTTATCTAATGGACTTGCTTCACTTGATGGCATGGCAGATGACATTATTTTGCAGCTGCATTGTTCTACATGTAGTCACTGAATGTCGAAATTGTCCAGAAAAAGCCCTCACATGCAAACACCCTTTTTTTAATTTAGATGTCACTGAATGACCCTTTAAAAATTGACAAGTATTGCAAAATAGAAAAAAAGTTTAGAATATATAGCGTTTTTGGGAGGGGCAGCTGCATTGATATTCACACACAAACACCCAAATTTTAATATAGATGCTACTGAATGACCCTTTAAAGTATTGAAAAATATAAAATATAAGAATGCATAGCGTTTTAGTCCCCTTTGTACCTCTCTTGACACTGCGTTGTAATTATGTTCAATTAAAATTACAGTTGATTTACATTGTACAAAAATTAAATATTCATGTATAGAAACATATTTAGCAAGAAAAGTGGATTTGTTATGCAACTTTTGTAAGGTCGTGTTTTCTCTTTCCAGAGACTGACATGACAGCTGGCTATTTAGTAGTTAAACTTACATACTGTAATAGTGAAGATGATAATACTTTTACACGCAAAGATCTCTGTACAGAAATAGAAGATAGAAAGAAAAAGAAAACATTGTGGGACCATCTGACAGTGAAGGGAAGGCAAATATGGGCATAAATTGAAAACAGATGTGGAATTTTATTGTAAACTGCTGGTAAATAGCTGGAAAATGCATGAATAATGCAAATAGTTTGAGTCAAAATATGAAGCTTGTCTCACAGGAATTTAAGTTTTTTTTAAAATATTAAATCTAGAAAATAGAAAGATACAAGCAGCAGGAAAATACTGTATTATATGTCTTGGTGTAATTTATGTCATTTTAATATGTTTGTTTTGTCAGATTTATGCATTTATTATCAAGCATACTATATTGTAAATTTCATGTTATATTGCTATTGATGACAAGTATATGTTAGCATTACTTAAACTTCTTTTGTAAATTATGAGTGATGAAAAAACCTGTAACTTAAAATATGCTACAATTGTACAAAATATGCAAAGATTAAAGAAGTAATGTGATAGCCCACATTTAAAGCCTAATTTAATCTTTAAATAATATCTGTAATAAAGCTAGAAATGTGTTTATGTCATATAAATGGGGTCATGATAAAGTAGGTATTGATTACTCCATGAATACTCCCAAAGATGTGAGTTGTTTATATCATGTGATAACCCTGTGTCTAAGTTAACCAGGTGATAATATGCTAAAAGCTTTCATGTATTCATTTAACAATAAATGGCTAGAGGGATAACTCCAAAAGCATTATTTGTTTTTAAAGGTAACATAATAAATTAAAGCACTAGCTTATAAAGTCCTTTATTGCGAGACCTTTGTGCATATTTATAGACTATAGAACTAATCACATTATCAATAGATACCAACCCCATCAAGAAGCATGGAAATAACAAATCTTCCTAATGGGTGCATATTGCATAATGATGTTTCTTATGCATATGTATGGGAATTCATAACTTGCTTAGTGGAGGTAATATTATAAATATGTCATGTTCCCAAAAAAAAGATAAATCCTAACTATAGCCTTTCTGGTTATAAATTTGTATGGTTACACTGTAAAATATTAACAGTAGTAAAACAGATTACTCTAATCGAATACCTCTAGCATTGACTTCACAAAAAAGGGTAGCTAAAGTGATAAAAATTTATTGTAAAATATGCTGACATAATATGACAAATGATCAATTTTCTGGAGCTCTTTCTACTGATGAATTGTCAGGCCTTCTAACCTTGTCTAAGCTGCATAATTATATGAATGTATTATGGCTGTATGTGTTTTTATTCCTGTTTTATATTAAAGTCACTTGTTTGCATTTGTATTTCTGTATGTCAATGCGTTATACTTTTTTAGAATAAGTATTGTGACTTTCTTTGTCATAATAAGCTCTATTTGATAATGCTCTATCTTTCTTAACAAATTCACGTACCAAGTAGGCAGAGAATAGTTTGGGTTACAGTATCTTTGAGAATTTTAAGTTGTGATATTACTTTGGATAGGTCATGGAGTAACTAAAGACTTCCTAAAGATTGTCAACTGTAGAACCAAATCTTACTGGTGCCAGAACTGGGTGATCAATAGTTATATGTTATGGGGGATTTTTGTAATTTTTAGAAAGGCAAGATAGTTTTGTTTTGATTAAGCCTTTCACACACACATGTCGCAAATGCCCAGTTGAGGCTTGTCAGGGTACCAAGTCATTTTTGGTGGGGTTTTATGTCTTTTCAAAATGCAGCCCTTGAGTGGGAAGGGCAGCATGCAGTGGCATAACAGCTTTTTGTGCAATTATGGTGGCTGTACACTTCAAATCCTATCAGCTGTTACAATCATGCATCCAATAGTAGGACTATATATCTCTCGCTTCTAAATAAAGTTGCCAGCAATTCCCTTCTCACATAAAAGAGGGGTTACAGTAGTGCAGTGTTCCATACATATCTTTCCTGGCAGAATTATGTAAAAAATGTTTAATTACTGCACATCATATCAAAGCCCCGACAAGTTGAGCCATAAATGATAAGTATGCAGTGAGCTATACCTGATGCTGTCACATACCACCAGTGTGTTTCAAGTCTCCACAGACAGGTGTAGTTACAATTTGCCAATGCACAAGGTTGTGACCCTCTCCCTTTTGTATATCTGTCTGACACTTCCCAATGTGTAACAGCACACTTGCACACACCTGCCAGAATACTGTGTCTGAGCTTACCTGTGACTTTGGCATGGGTCTTTTGTAAATCTGTTCATGACCTATGCTTGACATGGCTTGTCTTCAAACTATCGCTGCCTCTCTGTGACCTTGACCTTTGGCTATTTATCCTAACTTTGAACCCAAGCTGTCCATTTTGACTATTGCTCTGTCCCAGCCAAAGTTTTTGCCTTATTCAGCTGCTGCCTAGCTGGGTGAAAATGAAGGCCTCAGCCTGTGGGTGTCTCATTGTGAAACCCATTACCTCCTTTTGGCTAGGGCAACTGGTACCAACCAGTCACCTCTCTCTGTCAGTTTGTGAAAATTGTCTTACTCCATGAACAAAGCTGACTTTCTGTTGTATTATCTAGGTATTCAAGAGTGGAGAGGCAGAAGGCTAAGCAAGACCACATCATTCAGTTACTCAAAGGACCGTCTAACTGCTTGAATTAATTTCAGACACCATTGTTACTAATATTGCAGTTTCAAGTGTTAATCTAGTTTCTGTACTTGAAGTCTCTGAACCTGTATAGACTGTTTCTAATTATCAGAGGCTCTTGTCTTCTCATTACTATGTGGATATTCAGACTTTTACCAGTTTTCATGATCATTGTGCAATTCAATCTCAGCTGCAGCCAGCTCACTCTGCATAAAAGTTATTGTCTTGTCAAGTGCGTTCTTACCTATTACCCGGGATCCAAACATTTCACACTCTTTTGAAACACTGGACCAAGAAGATATAGTAAAGCTAAGTAACCTTTGCTTGTCATTAGTCCCTCGCACATTCTAGCATCTAATGTCATTAACATTATCAAAATTTCTCCCGGGAAAACAGTTTCTGCAACTATCTCCAACCCAAGCTACTATGTTGTGCTTATAGCTACAAGCTTTCAGGCCATTCTGAAGACCATTAAATCAATCACCAATAGGAAGAAGGATATAGTGTTCTGACTTATTTCTCCATGGACTTTGTTACTCTTTGGCGGATGGAAAGCTGAAAAGGTGAAATAGAAATACTGGGTCTCCTGTTCTCCAGACTTCCACCCTCTGAATTCATAGTGGATTGATTCTCAAATATGTCCCACTTCAGTCTTCTCATAGCTTCCTTTTGACTATCTCGTTCCACAACTTTTTGTTAGAAAGATATTCAGACTCTTTGATCTACTGTTCCAGGCAGTTTCTAATGAGAAAGTACAGTTTGTTTCTAAATTTTGGTAGGCCTTCTGTAAACAACTAAAAATAATGGACTTTTCTGCTGCAAGTTATCCTCAATCTATTGGACAGATGGAAAGTATTAATCATATTCTGTAACACTACCTCCGCCCATCACTATGATTGGGCATTTTGTCTCCCCTGGCCAGAGTTTGCACATACTAAACAGATAAACAAATCTTAAACAAAACTTGCTTTTTTGCTGTCTTTGGATATCATGCTAGTCTTTGTTTTCTAATCTTATCTTTTTCTGGAGTTCCTGGCGTAGATTTTACTATGGTGATGGTATGGCACTAAAAAAAATCTGTCTCAAGGTGTTTTTGCTCATCATTTCATTACACCACACTTTTTTTTCTTTTCAGTTGATGTTACTTCCTAATTTAAGCATTCCCAAAGTTGTGCATGTTTCTCTACTGAAACTTGGTGTAATAAATAATTTGTCCATTAAAATGAATTCCCCTTAATCTATTATGGCTGATATACAACAACAGTGTAAAGTGGAACAAGTTCTAGGTTCAAAGATTTCTCAGGAAGACTGTTTTATTTGGTTGACTAGAATGATGTAAGTCCACAATAAAAAGCTTGGGTCAGGATCACAGATGTGCATCCTACATACTTGTTTATAGTTTTCAGGCACAAAATCCATGAAAACACTATAAAAGTGGAGTGCTGATACATATTGTCATCCATGGCAAAGTGCTTCCAATAATTTTTGCACACTCCTTCTGCTCAGGCGCATGCTCAAGCTTTGCCTCTTGCATATTCATATTATACTTATCTAATATTACATTGCTTAAGGGGATACTAATTTTAAATGTGTGCTTATTCCACAGCACTGTGCCTGAGTAAAATCTTCTCCATGCCTTCAGCATGGATTTATTTCTGATGATCTGTGTTTGGCTGAGTTTGCATTCCAACCACTTTTTTCTATCTGTGACCTTGACTTCTATCCTTGAATCTTGACCATGAAGTTGAGCTGTCTGTCTTAAACTTTTGGCCTGTTCCAACTACATTTTCACCTTGCAGTATAGCTAATGTCTCTCTGGTGTCATTTTTTGCCTAGTGGGTATAATTTATTGGCCATAATCTGTTGGTAAATTGTACAGGAGGGATGCAGAGCCATTCTTCCACAAGTAAGTCACTCAATTGATGCCAGACTAATGGAGATGGAAAACGCTGTCTCAGGTGTTGTTTCAGAATAGCCCATAAATGCTCAATTGGTATCACAGGTGACAGCCATGACAAAGGGATTACAACATTGTCATGCACAGAAAACCTTTGAGCCATCACACATGAATTTTGGATGGGGGCCTTATTATCCTGTCATCAAAGACTTGCTTCAACATGTGGTAAAGATGGTCACTCCGTACCTTGATGTAGCAATAAGCATATATTTCAAGCATACATGAAAAACAAAGTAATTCAAAGACAAAAATCTAATAGAATAAAATTAATTTAAACAAATAAAGCACAGATAACATGTGCCATATCACCTTCCTCCAATGAGGTTGACAGTGTATTGAATGTGCTCTTTTCATCTGTGAACTCACAAATGTCCATTGACAGGTATGATAAGTGGTGTAAAAAATAAAAAGAAGTATCTGAACTTGTATATTCTACCCCTTATTCCAAAGGTAAATAAAATAGAAATAACTAAAAATACAGCAAATAAAACACATCTAAAAAGACTTTTACTGGTACTGTATACTAATTACATAACTGGACATTTAACTGGCCCTATGTAGAATTATAATCAGCCATCAAAACCCCATAAAGGGAATAGCCAAAAAATTATGTAGCTCATTAGCAGTTAAGGTAGCGGCTTGATACGGAGCTTTCACCAGTCCTTCTGGTCTTTATCAGCGAATGTCTTTATCTGCGGTAATCAGCACTAGCTGAAAAATGTACTCACCTTTCCTGGAAGTAGAGCATTTCTCATAAATCCTGCTGCAAGGTACAATGTGAACCCTAAAACTGAGCCGTTACACGTCCCTCTGGTCTTTATTAGGTAAGGCTCTCTTTGTCACATAGCGGTAATCAGAGTCAGCTGAAAGATAGAGTTGTCAGAAAATAATTGCAGGAAAATAAAGGATCTCTCACTCAGAAACAAATGTTACCATGTTCCTTGAGGCACAGAGGGTTACCAACCAATATTTTGCTAAAATAAATGTCCAGATTTTTGTCCATCAGTGCACAACTAGTATGATTCCTTGATGCTCTTCATTGCTGTTCAAAGCCCTTCATCAGAAGGGAATGCTGCCTGCAAATCAACACTCTATTTAAACACCAGTTAACAAATGATGCTGAGTTTTAAATTACACACCTGTTGCATTAAAGACAATTGTGGTATTTTAAATTTTAAACCTATAACTATGAAGTAAAATATAGTGCATGGATCTAACCTGTTAGATGTACAAATATAGACGTTCAATAATAAAACAGGGATTTTGCTATTCATTGGAGATCAGCACCATAGTGCTATGAAGTTTGTTTAATTTGCTGTTACTCAGATTAGAAAGAAATGAATGAAGTAGGGAGAAAAAACTTGTAAGATACAATACATTCAGTACTTGGCAGCAATGTTCCACTCCAATTAAAAAAACAGTATCAATCGTGCTATTGAAGTACTGGCAAAGAACATGAAAGGCTTTGGGAACAATACAGTAGAGATTTGAGGAGACAAAAGTAGACCAGACTTTGCATAAAATAACTGTCAACCAGACTATACCACATATTACATATTACACACAGACCAACTCATTGTAATATATCCATCTCAATAGGTTTGTTAAGTCCTTTGGGCTGGAGAGTTCTAAGGGTATGGATCCAATAGGTCTTTTTTTATACAGAGATCATCATCATCACCATTTATTTATATAGCGTTACTGATTCCGCAGCGCTGTACAGAGAACTCATTCACATCAGTCCCTGCCCTATTGGAGCTTACAGTCTAAATTTCCTAACCCACACACACACACAGACAGGGGGAGAGAGAGGGAGAGACTAGGGCCAATTTTTGTTAGCAGCCAATTAACCTACCAGTATGTTTTGGAGTGTGGGAGGAAACCAGAGCACCCGGAGGAAATACACGCAAACACGGGGAGAACATACAAACTCCTCACAGATAAGGTCATGGTCGGGAATTGAACTCATGACCCCAGCGTTGTGAGGCAGAATTGCAAACCACTTAGCCACTGTCTAGTTTTTAGTGTTTAGAGATACTAAATTTACAGTCATTATTTAATACGTTTCTGTGAAATGTTTTGTAAGAGTGTGGATTGTACATCCAATATGCTGATGCCCGCAGGTACATTGCATTATATATATAACATAGTTGGAATTATAGTTCATAAATGTTTTTTATCACACATTTTTGTTTCGTGATCCAAGATTCAAAATATTTAGCTTTATTGAATTTATATGAGCAGGTGATACATTTTTCTACTACCACACTTGAAACAACCAGAAGGTTAACCTGGTAGCCATGGTATATCATTTTTATTCCCTTCTGCACCCTTATGGATGTTAATATCATTCCAATTATTATTCTTGCTGTTATCTGAAAAATCTTGGAGCAAGCTAATTTTGAAGATGCTTTGGTTTTTTTATAAAAAAAAATTCACCAGTGGGTGATTGGGAATATCACATTTTAATAGGGAATCCAATGTGAGGATATGGTGGTTCTTGTAAAAAATATTTTTAATTTCATGAGAGGCACTGTTATAACATGACACAAATGCTAGTGATCTTTCATTGATGGAATCTCTTTTACTATTGTTCTTTGTTCCTTAGGGAATCAACGGCACCTCTTGACTTAGTCAAAGCCTGATGTGGAAGCTCTTAGGGATACTTTTTCTCTCTGAAGGTTTCCAGCAAGGAAGTTGTCTGTTCAATAAACTTATCTTGATCTGAGAAATTACAGCTTAATTTTTTAAGTTGACCACCCCATATGTTTTGTAGTCAATTTTTGTAGTGGTTAGTTTTAACGTGCAGTACATTGTTCAAGTCTACTTGTTTACAGAAAATAGACATTTGAATTGTATTCCTATTGGAAAGGAGGGTGGTATCTAGGAAATGTGTTGGTGCTTCCTGAATATTGCTAGTGAACTTCAAATTGAAAGAGTTGCAATTAATATACTTCACAAATTGAGTGGCAGAATGAACATGCCCATTCCAGATGAAAAACAGGTCATAGAGGACCAGGTACGCTATGAACATGTCTTTCCAGATTTAAGCTTTTTGTTGTTTTCTTAAAAACGATATATAGGTTAACAAAGCTCAGTCTAAACCTGGTCCCCATCGCTGTCCCGACAACCTGTAGATAAAAAGAATAATCAAACAAAATATAATTGTGAGAAAAATTAACAGGAACGTATTGAAATAAACTCATGCTGCTCCCCCCAAGATCCTCACTTCTCTGGACAAAAAATATTCAACTGGTTCCACACGTTGTTGATGTGGTATGTTAGTATGTAGAGTGCCTATACATTACAGGTCATAAAAAGATAATTTCCACTCAAAATTTCAAACCAAATTGAGAAATGATGTTGAATCCTGCATGTAGGACCTTAGGGTAGCAGCGTGAGGTTGTAAACATGAATTAATAAAATGTGACAAATTAGACAAGAGGGAGCCTACACCACAAATAATTATATGTCCAATTGGATTTTTGAGAGTTTTGTGGATTTTTGGAAGGTAATAATATATCTGTACCTAGATATTACGCACCGCAGAGAGGCTGATTCCATTAACATATTTAATTAATTCTTTATATGTCTAAATATGTCAATATCAGATAACATGTTAATGTATAATAGACATTCTTATCACTCAATTGCTGAATATGCCTTCATATATAATCTATTACATCCTGCACTACTAGACCATCACCTTCATCCACAGATTTTATCATTATATTATATTTTGGTTACTAATCAGATCTTTAGAGGCTTATCATTCTCTCCCCATTAGGTTGTCACATTTCAAGGTAGGTACAATGATTAATTTTATGCTCAACCTGATTTGCTGGCTCACTTTCTAATATCAGTGGAAATCCATTAAAATGTATGAAAAGGGACAAGAATCTTTCAATAGCTTTCTAGTAGTTTAAAAATCTATTTGGCCACTGTCGTTATGTTTTCAGTTTTTCAGTATGAGCATCTGGATACTGTTATCTTCTGTACAATCACTACTCAAGTCACTTTTCACATATTTTCAGATCATAGTATCCAGACAGAACAAACAGATAAGGGCATGGAGATCCAGTGATGCAAAACTAAGGTGTTTTGCAGTGTTCATCAGTGCACTTTATTTATTGTTTCTAAGACAATTTTAGGCAGCAATTCTATTTCAAGTGCCAGTTGTTGTGATGGCCAGTCTGGAGTTACTTTTTAAATTTACTTTAAGACACAGATAAGACTATATCAAGCAGAATTTTAGGAGAAAAATTGAAATGTTGAAATAAATGACCTGTTTCCAGCCAGACCCACAGACCCTACAAATTGTTAGCAGAATGGTATTATGTGGACTTTTCCAAAAAACATAATAAAGATGTGCTGTGGGAACGTACTTTGCTGTGCGGTGAGTGGAACAATTACATTTACATAAACAGAAATGTACTGCATCACTGCACATTTGATCATTTGTCATTTTCTATTTTTCATATTTTAGTTTTTGTCATCTATAAGATGACAATAGCCTAAAGATGTGAACATGGCTATGATAAGCAGAATATAGTTAATTTTAGATTTAGGTGGAGAACCCATTTAAAAGGTATTAGATACTGAACATTACATCCAGCATTATGAACAAGAGGCGTGGTACATAAGAGACAATAAAAGGGACAATCATTTCTAGGGAGAATCTTCAAAGTCTGGGTTGTCATCAGAATTTGACACATTTGGCTATTATGCCATAATACTGAAGCCCAACCTATGTGCCAGGACACATTTGTGTGTCACATTGACATAAAATGTGAGAGCATGCACTGCTTTTATTTTTATTTTCATTAATGGACAAAGGTGACGCACTTTACATTTTGCAAGGTACTGACTAAACTCTGCCCTAAGCCTCTAAGCTTATCCCTAATAATAAGACATATTAAATTAAAAAAAAAAGAGAAACCCCTAGCATACCATCACTTATACAAGTTTGAGCACAAGAATGCTTTGTGCTGTAGCACCATGTGCTACACACTAGTTGTGGATTACAGCTGTATGCTGCAGTATCTCTCCTTTGGTTTGCCCCTGTGTCTTCTTTCTCAAATGATAGGACTAACCTCTAAATTGTCAAATTTAGCATTAACAGTACAGTGCTGTATTTAATGCTTGCCACGTACCTGAAAATATATGACATTACAGATTGAATAAATAGTATAAACATATATTTGAAAGAGTGTTGAAGTAAAATATATTAATTGGGGGGGGGGGGGGGGGTGTTGCGGACACAGGGCCACGCATCTGCAAATAGCTCTTGCGGTGGCCCATCCGGGGACCCATCCAAATCCCATAGCATGGGGGTTCCTCCGGCCCATATCCAATGGAAATAAGTATCATCTCTCTAGTTGCCCAAAGCTTGCAAAAGCATTCCAGAGCCCTTAAACACCGTCAAGGGTGTACACGATTAAGCAGTCTACTAAAGGACCTACTGAGCAGCATCCTAAAACACCTTCTTGGCATTGAATGTCCTTAATAATGCTGCAGACCGTCACCCATAGCTCACTCTTGAAAACAACACCATTACAGCGGCCCATTTACATCCCCTGCTGTAAATTTTCTTGCACCTGGAAACAAACTAAGATCTAAAAACTCTAGCCATAACCTCCAAACTTTCAAAAAATTCTTTGGTCACCTTTCATATGAACCTAAGACTATACATAAGGAGTTTATAATACAAAATTACACACCATTTGGAGTTCCCCCTCCTTCTCATTAGAATAACTTACCCAAAACTTTGTATCTAGAGTTAATTTCCTGAAAAATGTCCTCCCAATTTGCTCAAAGCCTCAATTATGAATTCACCATAGAAGAAGCAACACAGGTTATTAAGTACCCCAGATAGCTACTCTGGAGTCTATTACAAGAATTTCAGTGCTGCTTACAAGGACAAACCATTCCCAAAATGTATGCTGGTAGCATGGATAATTATTGTTACTCACAAAAAGGGAAAGACATATACAACTGTGCAAACTATAGGCCCATTGTCCTCTTAAATAAGGGAATCAAAATTTATGCCAAAATCCTGGCCAATTGCTTAAATTTAGCTCCTCCAGTATTGACTAAATGGGATTTATCCCAAGATGTCAACCACAAGATAATACAAGAGGAATTGCAGAATTAATCCGGATAATTAATTCCCAAAAAATTCCCTCTGTCATCGTCTCTTTAGACACGGAAAGGCCTTCAACAGAGTCTCTTGCCAATTTACGAATCACACCCTACATACATTTGACCTCTCTTGAAACTTTATACAAGGTAATCATGCACTATATATTTCCACCTCTGCCAAAGTGTGGAACAATTTAGCCACCAGTTCAATTTGTTTTAAAATCAAGGAGACTGTATACAATCTATTTTATCATTGTTATCTCATACTGACTAAATTGCACAATATGTTTTACTCTTCCGCTGATGTTGGAGAGGTTATTCATCCTCAGGATCGCTTCTATACATATGGTGGGAATGTATGTAACTAAAAAAATGTAATCAAACTTATTGCTGAAATAGAAATCCTTGATTTCCCGAAAGGCTTTTTACTACCCATCTCTATACCCTCAGCAACTCAGCACTAAAAATTATCTTATTTGGAATATAATTTCTGCTACCACTTGTCACCTGTCAGCTCTTCCCTCATACCGAGCAGTTCTAAACTGTATTTGGCTCGTTTACCACATCGGAGACAAGCCTGTGTTTTTAAGAAGTCATGTTTATTCTGTAAAACATGGGCACCATGAACCGTTCACTTTGGCCTGCAAATTCCTTTCCTGCTGTAAAATCATTTAATTACAGTACATCTGTTGCTACTGTTTCTGATTTCCTTCTCTGATGTTACCCCTTTCTCATCTCTTTTGCCTCCCCTAGGCTTTTGTCTCTCCCCACCTTCCATACCTGGAACTTTTCCCTACCGGTATCATAGTCTGGTAAACCCATTCTCTATCACCACCACACCAAAAAGGTTCCAATAAAAAGTTTAAAATGTTTATTTAGTTCTATTAAACACATGCTACTTCATAAACTTTTGTAATTAGCTATTCGCTTGTTTAATATTCAAACAAACATGTATGTACCCCTTGGACCTCTGAATAATGAAAGTTTCTAAATAAATAAATACATACTCAGGATGTCAGACGTTCCTGCTTGACATAGATGGCCACCTATCTCTGAATCCTATTGGCTCCTGGTCCTGTAGTCAATGCACACAGCATACATACTGTAAAATGTGGAAGCACTGGAGCCCCGCTAAGCATATAGGGGTCTTCCCCAATGGTAAATATCACATTGCCCATTGACATCATAGTACTTTTGAAATATTCTACATTGTGAAAAGTACTAATTAAGTTTTCTTTACTTAAAAAAAATAAGCACAATACTCTAAGACTCAGGAAGAACCCATGAAGGTTAAAAAGAAAATGTACAAACTGCTAGAAATAAAGGAATCATTTTTTTTTATATTTATCAAGAAGATTAAATATAGTGCAGTTTGCAGTGCATTTTGTTCTACAAAATAAAAACAGTTACTGGTATCTTTACTGTACATTAGACAGCATATTAGTCCCAGTTTGAGGGCCATCTGGAGGCATACCAAAGGCTTGGACTGCAAAGAGGGAAAGGACATGTTCCCTCTAAATTTTAAAACGCGTGAGCGGATTGTTATTCCACTGAGCAAACCTTTTGGCAGAGATTACTTGCAGGCAGTACAAGGTACGTAAAATTTGTAAGTAAATTATTCTTTTTATTATCATTATTATTATTATCCTTCATTTATAAGGCACCACAGTGAGGGTGGAGATGATAATATAAGAGAATGGACTTTGTCACCTGTAGTGCGGCGAAATCAGTGAATGTGACTTTACTTAGGTGTGGCTGTATTTTATGTCTAAAAACCTTTCAGAGAATGCATATATTGGACAACATAAAATAGCACAACATGTCTAACAGTAGCTGCCATTCTACTATATAGCAAAAAACACCATTTTCCTAAACAACAAAAAATGCCATTCTCACACACAACAAAAAGTCATCATCATTATTGCCAGCAAATGGTCATCATCACTGTACCTAACAAAGGGCCACCATCAGCATAACCCGCAAGTCTTGCCGTCCCCACAAATTAGAGGATGATTCCTTATATTCCAACCTAAGTGTATAGTTACATATCTAGGTAACCAAAACATAGCTTTATACCAGGGCTCAGAATATAGCTATATTCCTAGGCTAGGAATATGATAATAATTAATCTAATAAATGTGTGCAGAAGGCAACCTTTATGAACATTGGACCTGTAAATTACACATAAATAAGCCCCATGTTGATGATGTACAGTATTACTGTCACAATCTGCCTCAGGCTGCAGTTAACTTTCTCCCCTATAGATGCTGCACTGCTTTCGTCTGATCCTGCTTGCAAGGGGTTAAGCCTTCATCATTTCTCCTGGATCCTAATCACCTGTGTCTGGCATTTGAGGGGCTCCCTTTCCCAGAAATCTGGGCCGGTTCATCAATTGCCTCTGCTGCTGTTCTCCCTGTGAACACTCTTGTGATCGGATTCTGTTTTCCTCCCTGTTGTTTGACTCCTGCTTGTCCCTAAATTTTGCACCTCCTCTAGTGACCCAGACACCAGCTTTGTTTGACCTCGCTTCTGCTTACTCACTGTTATTATTGTGTATCTTTCAGCTTCTAATCCCTGGCTTGCCTGACCCTCCTTTTGACTGCTTCTTTCGTGGGCCATCTGGTGCTTCCAGACATACTATACCTGCAGTCACCTGTCAAACTTGGAAAATCAGAGTCTCCAGCCTCCCAGCTTAACCTGGCAATCCAGATATTCTATACCAGCAGTCTCCTGTCAAACCTTGGAAAACCAGAGTCTCCAGCATCCCAGTTTAACCTGGCAATCCAGGCACCCTATTCCTGCAGTTACTTGTCCAACTTGGAAAAACCTGGGTCACAATGACATACAAGGTAGACAAAATAAATGCAGACATGAAAACAAAGGGTATGAAGGACGCTGCTCATTATAGAGCTTACATTCTAATTGGAACAGCTGAAACAAGAGGAGCAGCTCAGAGTGGAGATTAGGACAGTTGTGAGAGTGCATTAGTGTGAATAGTGTTATCAGGGATAATGTCCCTTCAAAAAAAGAAATGGGTTTTAAAAGAGCGTCTAAAGATTTGAGAGATGTGGAAAAGTCTAATTGAGCATTGTGTAGGGAATTCCATAAGTGGGGAGCAGCACAGGAGAAGTCTTGTAGGCGGGAGTGAGAGATGAAGTGACAAGGTGCAGGTTAGAGGTAGATCTAAGAGAGTTGGAGGGAGAGTATTTTAATATGAGATTTGAGATGCATGCAGGGGTAGTATTGTTGAGGGCTTTGTAGGTAAGGGTGAGTAATTTGAATTTGATTAAGGAGGATACAGGGAGCCTGTGTAGGGATTTGCAAAATGGTGCAGTATATGTGGAGCGGTGAGAGAGAAATATCAGTCTTGCAGCAGCATTTAGGATGGATTGAAGTGTGGATATATGAGTTTTAGGAATGCCAGATAGCAAGAGGTTACAATAGTCAAGATGGGAGATGATGAGAGAATGGATAAGAGTTTAGGTAGCATGTTGAGAAAGAAAAATGTTGTACTCTGGCTATGTATTTAAGGTGGAGTCTACAGGACCGGGAGATAGTCTGGATGTGAGGAATAGAGCAGAGGTTGGAGTCAAGTGGGACACCAAGGCAGCGGGCTTGAGAATCTGAGTAAATTGTGGTGTTATTGACAGTGAGGGAGATTTGAGGGCAGGTGGTGACTCTGGCAGAAGGGAACATAATAAGCTCTGTTTTGGACATGTTGAGCTTTAGGTAGGGTTGGGATATTCATATGGAGATAACAGGAAGACAGTTGGTTACACGGGATAGTACAAAAGGAGAGAGGTCATGGGAAGAGATATAGATTTGGGTGTCATCACCGTAGAGGTGGTATTGGAGGCCGAATGAGTGAATTAGTGCCCCAAGTGAAGAGGTGTATAATGAAAAAAGTAAAGTGCCAAGAACAGAGCCATATGGGACCCCAACAGATACAGTAGGTACATAGATAATTACATAGCAATAGCTCCATTGCCAGCATTATATTGCAAAAATACCCCCCCACACACTCTTTGCTAGCCAAATATTGCAGATAAACCCCATTGCCAGATATACATAGCACAAATATTACCCATTGATAGCCATATATTGTGTTTTATGAGTATACTGGCAACTTAACTGTGGCCCCTTCCCTGCTCTTTCTGTAGTGAACACTGAGCAAAAATAATTATTGAGATGATCTGCCATTACCTTGTCTCCCTCAACAAGACCCTCACTCTCTGTCTTTATTCTTATTATTTCTCCTTTTGTTTTTCTCCTTTCACTTATATACATAAAAATGTTTTGACTCCTTTAACTACTGACTGGGCCATTTTCTCTTCATCTTGTGCCTTTGCACATCTGATTACCTTCTTAGCATCCTTCTGTCTAGCAAGAAATATCTCTTTGTCTTCATTATTCTGAGTCTGCTATATTTACTAAAGGCCATCTTTTTTTCTTTCACAATAGTTGGTACTTCTTTTGCAAAGCACACTGGCTTCCTTTCCTAGTACTTTTATTAACCATTTTGATACAAAGGTCTGTTGCTTTAAGTATTGTACTTTCTAATTTCTTCCCACCTCGCCTGCACTCCTTCCATATTCTTCCACTCTGCCAAAGAGTCATTTACACAATTTCCCATTTCAAAACTCCTCCCAGGTAGATTAAAGTCTCCCATGATTATTACCTCTCCTTTAAATGCCATTTTATTGATGTCCTGCAATAAGTTCCTGTCCAGTTCTTGTTCCTGACCGGGTGGTCTATAGATCACCCCAGTACGAAGAATAGTCTTGTCCCCAGTTTCTATGGTCACCCAAAGAGCCTCAGTTTATTCTTCAATACTTTGTATTAAAGTAGTATTTATGCTTTTTTTCACATACATTTATCCCTGCTCCAATTCTTCCCAATTTCCTAAATAAAGTTTATCCCAGAATAGCTATGTTCCAGTCATGATTTTCATTGCACCATGTCTCCGTAATATCCAGATCATCCCTTGTCATTAAGGCAATTAGTTCTGGAATTTTATTTCCTAAGCTTCTAGCATTAGCACACTTAGCTCTAAGAGTTTTGTTTGTGCATTTTCTGTTCCTATCTTCCTATCTATGTTTATCTCTCACTGTATGTTTATTTTGTTTTGATCTGCATCGTGTTCTGTTGCTGTGGATATGTTTCCTGTACTATTAGCCTGCAGAAATGATACCTCTTGGTTGGGAGAGCAGATTGTTTTATTCCTGTTTAGTTCACTGCCCCCTCTGCTAGTTTAAATAGTTCCTAATGAAGTTTCCAAACTTAGCATTCTGGTTCCCCTTGAAGATGGTTGCAGGCCATCACTTTTGTATAGTCCCCTATCTTGCCAGATGGCATGACTGTAGTCTATTAATCCAAATCGCTCCTCATAACAACACTTCATTAGCCACGTATTAAAGTTTCTGATGCAAACAGTTCTGTCCTCACCTCTATGCACTGGCAATACTGCTGAAAAAGTTACAGTGGTTGCCACCTGTTTTAGAGCAGTCTCTAACTTTCTAAATTCATCTGTTACTGCTATGACTTCAGCATTAGTCAGGTCCTTTGTCCCTAGGTGGACAATGACATCCACCACCCCATCTTTTCTTGCTGGTTTCACAATTCTTAACATGCGCTCTTTATCCCATGGAGCTGTGGCTGCAGGTAAGCACCTTACTTGTTTCTCTACTTCAGTAGCTTTTCCCAGATGTATGCCTCTTATAATGGAATCCCCCAAGAGAAATGTAGTCCTTTTTGAAAATTTTATTTTACTGTTCCTATAGCTAGTAGAAGTCTCTAAATCCTCATGTTCTGTGTTACCTATATTATTTGTACATTACAGCCCTGCAAGAGCAGCATATGAGTTTTGCAATGGCACAGTTTGTGGGATGTTTCTGTGTCCCTCTGGAGTCAGAGGTGTTTAGCAAAAAGGAAGACAAGGTACCACACCTAAGAAGACACTAGGTCAATGTTAAGCCAGGTTCAGGAATCATTAGGTACATACAGCACCAAATCAAGAGAATAGTCCAAATCCAAAGGTCAATGCATGACGCATCACTATTTGTCAATGCAGATGTTGATTATGGTTTTGATCATTCATAGCTTTGGATATCCCTGGCCCAATGTTGTAACAGCAGAGGTGATGACTCTAAGGGGTATATTTACTAAACAGCAGGTTTGAAAAAGTGGAGATGTTGCCTATAGCAACAAATCGGATTCTAGCTGTCATTTTGTAGAATGTACTAAATAAATGCTAACTAGAATCTGATTGCTTGCTATAGGCAACATCTCCACTTTTTCAAACCCGCACTTTAGTAAATACACCCCTAAGTGCCAGATAGCAACCAGCATCCAAATCCCTTGGATTCAGGGGCTTAAAAATGGTTGCAGCTATGAACATTAAAGGTGGACATGGTGAACACAAATGAGATACCCTTTGGGGAGTAGTAAACACTAGTGTTATTAATACATAATGCTTGTTTTCTGTGCATATTTTGTCATCTTATTGTTTATTCTGATAAGTAAGAATACAGTGGCCCCAGATTGGTGCGGATTGGTTTGGATTGCAATCTCAGATTTGTGATCTTGAACATTTGATAGATATTCTTTGAGTTATAGACCATGGGGTAAATATATCAAGCTGAGAGTTTTCCGGCGGGTTTGAAAAGTGGAGATGCTGCCTATAGCAACCAATCAGATTCTAGCTGTCATTTTGTAGAATGTACCAAAGAAATGATAGCTAGAATCTGATTGGTTTTTCAAACCCGCCGAAAAACTCTCAGCTTGATACATTTACCCCCATATGTTGTATCTATTATGTTTGCATATGCAAAAATTATTCTAAAGAAAAAAAATATTTACTCCTCAACTTACTGTTGTATAACATGCTTTTACTTACACTTCATCTGCTAACATATGTATACAAGTGGAATCAATATATGTATATTCTATTATGCCAAATATTTGATACTCCTGTGAAATTATATTTTTTTTTTCAAAACTCACCATTTTCTTGTCTTTAATCTAAATTAACTAATTAGTCCACAAAACTTTTTTACCAAAGCCATTCTGATTGTCATCCCAACAGAACAAGGAAAGTAATAACACATAATGAGGAATAATTATGATTTTAAGGTTTCGTATTTAGGAACAAACATAACAAGGAATAATTATTATGATGACTGTTAATGTTTGGTAAACAGTGCATTTAGAAAACTATTTTAAATCGAATCTATCCAGTGAGTGGTAGTATATTGGTTTTACATCAAAATATTTATATTTTATTCTGTCGTTCAAAGAATACATTTATTTCAAGAATTCCTGCTGGTAGACCAACAATTTAATCTTGATCTAACTACACAATTTTACGAATATAATTTATTTTCTGTTTTGGGAAGAGAAACTGAAAATTCCTGAGAAATTAAAACACTTTAACAGAATAGTAATCAATTACCACAGTATATTTGTGCAAGTGACTATATATTTGTAACAAGTAACAGGCAGTGTTGTTTAAGGGACATTGCAAATATTATTTAATTATATATCAGCCTGTGTAGTTATTTCTTTATATATGAATTATTGTTCCTCTAGGGGAAGGTGTTTAGGTTCCATGAACTGGGTGCAGAAATGCCAAATTTTAAATCCCATTTAATGGAGGTTCAAAACTTTCAATTAATAAGCAGATAGTGACACACTTCTGTGAAGGCAATATTGGTTCAAATAATAACACCCCTAGTACCGCTTCCAGACGTCTATGCCTTCAACAGCCCATTTTCATGGTACACAAAATGTTCCAGAGTACTTGGTTGCCACAGGTCATAATTTGTACCACTAGGGGCTTATTAAGTCTAGCTATTGCTATGATAGGTGGACAGGACACAGAATGAGACATGTGGTGACTATAGGAAGAGGGAAGCAGGGAAGGGCATGGTCCAATAGTCAGGCTGAGTCAGAGCAGGCAGAGGTTAATAGCTAGTTCGGTAATCAGGTCAAGGTCAGGTCAGGCAGAAGTCAGTAGCAAATCCAAAAACAAGCTGAGGTTAAGGGCAGGAGAAAGTAGAGTACAATACACAGTTCAGATCACAACAGTAGATCCAGCACAGGTAGGAGAAAGAAAAGGGTTTATAAATGCTGGGGAACGAATAGGAGAGAGACCAGAATAATGAAGGGAACTTGTGCAGAGAGCACTAATGAATGGAACTGTTAGCCAGCTGATGCTGAGCAATCAGCTCAGAGCGAGACTGCACCCGCTGCCACTGATAGTTTACAGTACACCTGTGGTTGCCTGCCGCTACTATTAACATAATCCCCATGCACTCTATATGTGTAGTTACCTGAGGTCTACATTTAGAGCCATCATTGAGAGAGTGGACATTTGAAGCACAGATGAGTAAAGGTGCTACAAAAATCAAGTTTTGCTGTGGAACAGAACCTTTCATAGAGATGTGAATTTCCATGGATACAATCTTTAGCGTGACATTCTGCACTGTATTTGTAAATTCAAATTTAATGGACTTTATAATCTATTAATAGAGCAGGGACAATTGTCAATTCATTCTGCTCTTTTATTTATTAACCCACACCCAGTGCACCAAGGGAGTGGGAAGAACCTTAGTGCTTCAGCATGGGGCTAGTTTTGCTAAGAGTGTTGAGCTACATTTGTTTTGCTGATCCGATTCCCCTAAGGAATACTAAACAGGCTTGGCTGGCTGACCTTATGGCAGAGGTATATTACACTGTGGGATTCCCTGCTATAGTGTCCCCAGCACAGCCTGGCATAGACCAGTGTTTGTAGAGGCCTTTTCAGTGGAACACAACGGAGTTTGTGCTCCCAAAATTGCTGCTAGTAGCCTAGGCTATGAGTGCTAGACAACCTGTTTGTTGTTTTTAATGTTTTTACTTAATTATTTATTAATAGCAAGGAACGTTCTGATAATCAGCAGCAGCACATATCTTGTACCAGGGGCCAGAGAGATACACCTCCTCACACGTGAATCTGTGGCTGCCTTGACCGCTACATAAGTACATGAACTTACCTTTACTGTACTTTGCCTATTTTTGAAATGCCCCTTCTGTCCCCTTTTCTGCCACTCTAAACATAGAGAACAGTAAGTGCACGTGTGTCCTAGTTTGCATAGGGCCTTACGTTTACACATTTTTCGCTTGCATGCACATTAGTAAAATGCATATTTTACACAAATAAAATAGACTTGCATCAAAGTCTGTCAGGCCACCATCATCATCATCACCATTTATTTATATAGAGCCATTGATTCCGCAGCGCTGTACAGAGAACTCATTCACATCAGTCCCTGCCCCATTGGAGCTTACAGTCTAAATTCCTTAACAGAGAGAGAGAGAGAGAGAGAGACTAGGGTCAATTTTTGATAGCAGCCAATTAATCTACTAGTATGTTTTTGGAGTGTGGGAGGAAACCGGAGCACCCGGAGGAAACCCACGCAAACACGGGGAGAACATACAAACTCCACACAGATAACAACATGATCAGGAGTTGAACTCATGACCCCAGCGCTATGAGGCAGAAGTGCTAACCACTAAGCGCCAAGAGCGCCATTCATGGATTATATTTTGTATTTTTTATTATTATTCCAACGGATTACAACCTTCCCGATGGATTGCAAAAACATCTAAAAAAAATGTAGAATAAAGTTGCTAGCCAGTATGTCTAGAGTATGTTTTATTTTAAGTTTAATTTACTTATTTGAACAATACTGTATGTACACTGAAAACACTTTTGAAATAAATATTATACAGTACTGTATAATATGTGTGTTTTATGACATCTGAGATTAATAGTTTGGCTTTGCGATATTTTATGTGCATACTATATTATAAATCTACTGCAATACAACCATCTATATTTGTGTGTATGCACCTGACGACTGTGCTTACTTTAAAGAAGAACGAAACATGACTCCATTAAAAAAAAAAAAATTGTCCAAAATATCAAATATGATATTTTTTTCTAACCCAACTCTGTAATTCTAAAACCTAAACTAGTCCAAGACTGTGGATGCTTTGCTGCATCTACAGGATTCTGGGCCAGACATAATGGACTGCAGACTCCCATGGTTTCCTTAGCCTTATTGCCCATTAGTAGTGGTGACAGGATGCAGGTGTATTTCAGTCCCAGACATTGTGTGGCTGATACACCCACACTGCAATCACTGCACATTTTCCCCATCACCGAAGGGTGGGAAGAACAACAGTGTTACTCAGTATAGGGTTGCCTTGAGGGGGGCAAATGTTTTTTGTAAGCCAAATTCCTTGGGGCGATTTGACCTTGTGCTGACCATGCTAGAGCTAGAACACATTATTACAGGGGTACACCACAATGCAGGTCTCCATCTTATAGTGTGACCAGCACAAACTGGTATAATCTGGCAATTATCATTGTACGTTTCATGTTGATGATTATATTTTATTCAGGCCACATCTAGATAGAGTCTGCTTATAGTGCTCCAGTTTTAAAATAATTGTATAGGGTTTTTTTATTTTATGTTGCAAGCAATTTAAAACATAGTTCAACATGGTAAAAGTATGGTACTGTAGCTCTTAAACAAAGTAACATAATAACATACTTGCAGTGATGGATGAATGTCACTGTTGCCCAAGCACAATATTGTAACGCATGAATCCAGTGGTTAGAAAACACAGTCAACGGAACTAATATTAATTGATTCAAATTTACATAAAACTAATGTATTGCATGCAATCATACAGTAGATAAACACTTTGCAAGCACCTGTACAATGCAATCACATTAGATTGATGGCCAAACTGGGCCCAGTTTCAGCCACCCCTGCCAGTTACAGTTCTTTAAGCATACACAAGGATGAATTATGTACAGCAATGTGTACTGTCACTGGAGCACCAGTATAATGCTGCTCAAGATTGCTGACCAAGCTGACTCCTGATAAAAAAGACACAGCTTTCAAATAAGAAGATGCAACTGTTAATCCTTAAAGCACTTATACCGAACAAGTGCTAAAGAAACATAGATAGAAAATGCAATCATAAAGGACAACGTATAGCGCTCCTTCTCAATCCTGAAGGAACCCGATATTACACAATGAATTATCAAATAAACTACTGAGAAAATATATGTGGAATATCAAGACCACAGTTCTTTGAGTCCTCTTAATCGAAGATGTTCTCTGGTGGGAGAAAAGATAGAACACCGGGACATGAATAAAGTATAGAAATGCGAACACAATAGTACAATTGCATTATTACCATTGATTGGCTCAGGGTATCCTCAGAAAACCATTTAATGTATCCAAAATGTTTTTGATATTTTTGTAGTTATTAAAAAATTGGACTGCCTCACCATAAATTGGATGGCAGCACCCACTTACTGCTAACATCTTAATTCACTGTTTGAGTCCAAGACATGTACAAACCAACTGGTGCAAGTTCTTGGAAAAATAACTGGAAAAACCGATGTTTGTTATTGTCTTTGTGGCTGGATCACTTATAAATAACTTATTTGTAGCTGGATCGTGTAGAAATATTTTTTAAAGAAATTTATTTTAAACAGAGGTGCAGGCACCAATGTATAATTGCAAAAGCACCTATCGTGTTACATTGGGATGTGTTATGTAGGGAAATGACTTGTTTGGGGTTTTGTAACTTTTCTTTGGGAATTTTCAAGTTAACAATAGATTGGAGGAAATGTGTATTCTGTAACTGTCTGAAGAAAGGACCCATGTTAATCTCATGTTAATTAGACTTTTTGATGTGTGAGTGTCCAACACCCCTGAAGGCACAGGGAGGTTTAATTAGACTTGCTGTTAGATTTCCTTTGTGCCTAAAACAGGATGCAGGAAATCACAGCAAGTTTTAAGAGATCACAGATAATTGTAAATATTGTTAGCTTTGCATTGCATGTAAATCCATGTTTGGGAAACATATATCGTATCCTGATACTAAAAATAGCTCACACATTGGGGAACCATCGCAGATCAGGGGGCTGGCTTACCCCCTGCCAGAAGTTATGTCGGAACTGTATAAAACGTGAGCTGTTTGAGCATGTAAAGTATCATTCTTGTACCATCTATACTTCTGGAAAGATCGCTAGTACCACAGACTGGCGTCTGAACTGTCCTTCTTAGGACTACTTGAGCAAATAAACATCACTTGCTTCAAAGATCTGCTTGAAAACCTTTCTATACTGAAATTCCTGTGACCTACAGATTAGACCCAACCCTAATCCGTTCCCGGCTGTTCTGAGATTTGGACCCAGTTTTCCGGTACCACGCTCTGCCCACTACCCAGCAGCTCTGACCAGTGTGATAGGCCAGGTGGGATCCATCCACATCAACCCTGATCCATAGTAAGAGGTCAGGTGTATCAGCCCACATACACCAGCAACAGGGTACACTAGCAGGGACAGTTTCCCAAAAGGAAACTGGTTCTGGATGCCGGTAAGGAGTCTAGTGGTGGCAGCATTTGTAAGCCCCTCCTACTGTGGTTAGAGGGCGCATTTGGGATAAAGAAAGGGAATGGTGGCAAAGTAAGCCCAGTAGCAACAGACAGGGTGGCAAGTGCGGTCCATCCTGTCACAGTCAGTTTATTGAAGAAAGTTAAAATTTGTAGCATCCACGATGCAAAGTGGTGTGTTACTCAATTGGGCCTCCAATGTCATTTCTTATGGCTGATAACACTGTCTCTCTGCAAATGGCCTGTATCCATTTGTGGATCGATACAGGTGACTGGTTCCAAATTGAATGGAGGTTTTGAGCTGAGTGATCCATTTGAAGATGCAGTGATTACAGTCTTCTTGGTTGACTTGGGATCATTGTCAAGATCTATAAAATGATTTTTGATGGTTTTCCTTTCCAATCTTAGCTTTCAGTTTTTGGGTTTTGACAATGGGCACACAAACCAGCAGATATTATTAAAGTTTCCTTGCCTTGTCGAAAGCTTTGGAGCATATAATGAATGAAATATGTGGAAATATAGTGGTGTGAAAATAAGAGCTCAGTAATTAGCAAAAGTGCTCCGCCAGTAATACTATGAGCTATTGTGGACATCATGTGTATATCCAGAAGTTCAGCCATCTCAATGAGTTAAAATTTTATTTATTTTGTTTAATATGATAGTTGGATTAACGACAATTGTAGACATATTTCACTGACACAATGTGTATGGTAGGGGCCGTTTATGAATTAATGGTCAATGTGTGCAAAACTAGCGTCTGGGACCCCCTCATGTGTGTCAAGGGGAGAATGTGGGAGGGGACATATATGAAAGGGGTAGAATGTAGGGGAACATATGTGACAGCTGGAGTGTATGTATGTATATGTGACTAATGCCCTCCCAACTCTCCCCTTGTCACATATGCCCCCCCCCCACCATTCTCAGCTTGTCACAAGTCTCTCCATGTCCCACCTTTCTCCCTACAGGTTTCTATCTGCTCATTGTCCTGTGGCACCTAATGCGTTGTAAGCTCATTCAGTAATTAATGCAATCAACAACAATTCAAAAACAAATATCCTCTGACACCAGATTATTTTTCAGATTACATAAATAGTTGTTCGACCCTTGAGTTATGGGCCCACCCTGCCCCTTTGGGATAGGCCCATCGTCTGGACGCACAGTTATTCTTGAAACAGATCCTATATAGGGTCTTTGCTGCTTACATCAAGAAATTATGGTCTTTAGATCACTGTCTTTTTCAAGACAATGACCAAAACCTCTGCAGCTTTCATAGAGAATGACATCAATTCATTACCTCAGCATATTATTACGGTAGTATACTCATGTACTGATACCTCAGCATATTATTACGGTAGTATACTCATGTACTGACTTCAGATGCTTGTGTAACTGTTTATATGTTTTTTTCCTAATTTTATTATAGTTCACCTGATTTTAACCCAATCAAATCAGTCTTGGCATTAATGAAAAACTGTGCATAAAGAAAGTGGCTATACCCAGTGGCACACGCAGGGGGGGTTTCTGAGTCTCTAGAAACCCCCCCCTTGCGCTAACTAAGTGGCCACTGTCATATACAGCAGCCTCGGCGCAGTCAAAGAAGCTTCCGCGGCAGTGCTGTATCGTATACAGCACCACCGCAGGCGCTTCTTAGACAGCACCGCGGCTGCTGTATAGGACAGCGCTGGCGCGGGCGCATTCGCAGCAGCTCTCTCTCTGGTTTTTTTTTTTTTTTTGGGTCGGCGGGGAGAAACCCCCCGACAATCCTCGGTGCGCCCCTGATACCTAAAAAAGGAGGAGCTGCTGGCAGCCTTTCGGTATAACCTTCTAATGAACTAAATATGCAGCTGTGTTTTATCATCTAGAAAGAAATACTATTGCATGGATCAGAAAATGTTTTTCTTTGTTAATCTTCGTATATACTGTATGTTTACACAATGAGAATGTTTCTAAGAAACGTAAACATAATAAAATTACATTTTTGCAGTATGTATTAATTAGCAAATACATTATTAAAATTATTTCTTCATTAATGGAGTCTTCTCATTCATTGGAATGTGGTTTTGTGCGTAATGTGCAGGCTGTACAGTAAATCACAGTTCTGTTGAGGCAATGAAACCAATTACTGGTATGGTATCACATTTCAGCTAAATATTGCTACAGTAGCTTCTCTGTAGATTGGGATGGGGAATGGATGGAACAGGATGAAATCAGTCCCTTGAGGGCAAACTGTACAGTACTTAATTGAAAGAATGCTGGTTACTGGCTAAAAGGACAGTGATTTCAGCTTTGTGATTAACTTTATTATTCACATGACAAACGCCTATATTGGCGTCACTGACCAACTAAGTATCTTGATAGCTTATTCAAAGCGGTTTTCAAACTCACACTGCCTTGTTGACATCATAATTTATTCACTGTACGGAACAAGACAGTGGGAGATTTCAAAAAACAAATTGAGCTACAGTAGAGTGTAATGTGAATTGCAGCCAATTCAAAGGAGTTTTCAAATCTTACATGCCTGGCTCAGTGCAGTGAATATATTTTGATGGCAGCAAGGCAGCAGGAGTTTTGAAATCAGCAACACATTTGCAAATCAGTTAGGGGTGCTAAAATATCCTGCAGTAATTACACCCATATTTCTCTACACATTAAGATATGATTAATTACACAAGTAGGCAGTATGAAAAAAAAGTTACATGGAGTTGATAGAATTGTGTGAAATCTGCTGATCGGCCATTGCTTCTGGAGTGGCACCTGTATAACTAACAAGTACCTTAGTCACATGCAGAATTCACATTAAACACTAAGTACTGTATGGTGAGACAAAAAGAAAGTTTACAACAACAATAAAAAAATAGATAAAAGTGGAAAGTAATAGTAATACAAGCATTTTATTGATAGTTGGTGGACATACCCTTATTGTTACACAATGCATCATTATCATACTTCCAAATTCTCCCATAATGTCAGGGAGACTCGGAAATTCGGGTAGGTCTCCCGGACTCCCGGGAGAACAGGCAATTCTCCTGCATCCTGCCCACTTCCTAGTGAAGTAGGCAGGATGGGATCCTTAATGACGCAAATCATGGCAAATCGTGTCATTTTGGCAATACCCCCGTGACAAAATGATGTTTTCATCGCAGGAAGCTTCCTCCTGCCGTCCTGACATACCCCCTGACCGGGATCTCCCGGACTTCAATATTTAAAAGTTTGCAAGTATGATCAAAATAACATATGAATGGCGACATTCAGGGCCGGACTGGCCACCTGGCACTTCTGGCAGATGCCAGAAGGGCCGATGGCTAGTTGGGCCGAACCAGCTGGCAGCATGCCAGCCCGAGCAGTGCAGCTCACTGCGCGCTGCTCGGCGGACGGAGTTT
The DNA here is from genome assembly GCF_038048845.1 of Mixophyes fleayi. Classification (NCBI taxonomy): domain Eukaryota; kingdom Metazoa; phylum Chordata; class Amphibia; order Anura; family Limnodynastidae; genus Mixophyes; species Mixophyes fleayi. Next base: position 104,784,019 of record NC_134402.1, read on the forward strand.
CAGTGATGTGCGGCCATTTGGTTTCAATCACATGGGATGGCACCTGTCACGTGGTGTGCATCGCATGTGATTAGTTGCATCGGCCATGTTCATAGTTAGTGTGTGTGTGTGTGTGTGTGTATGCTCATACAGTGGGCGTGTTGGGCCATGTTCATATAGTGTGCGTGTGGGGCCATGTTCATACTGTGTGCTTGTGGGACCATGTTCATACAGTGTGCTTGTGTGGCCATGTTCATATGGTGTGTGTGCGCACACGGTATTTTAATATAGTGTGTGTGTGTGTGTGTCTGTGTGTCTGTGTGTGTGTGTGTGTGCGCGCGCGCGCAGTATTTTAATATAATATGTGAGGGAAGGGAGAATTTTAATATAGTGTGGGAGGTAGGCTATTCAATGGTGGAGTGTAGGTGGGGGCTAAATGTTTAAAAAGAGGTGAAGGAACCTTTAATTGAATGCTGGGGTGGTTTAGGGCTATCAATTGAATAGGGGGCTGATTTTGGGGAGGAGGGTAATTTATTCAATGTGAATATGAATTATTTTTTGCCGGGGATGTTTGTGGAAAATGGCTATATTTATTCAACTTTAATGCTATTTAATTTATTGCTGGGACTGTTTAAAGAGAGGAAAATATGTTTTGAGTAAATGGGTATATTGCTAATTTAATGTTAGGGCTAGTTGGAGGGAAGTAGGTCTATGTATTAAATGGGAATATTATTATTGTGGGGTCTGGAGGGAGGCCTAATTATAAAACATGAGTGCTATTGTTTTAACACTGGGGCTGGTTGGAGTTTTTTGAATCTCATGTACTCATTTTTTTTCAAAATAGGGCATCCAATATTCCAGGAACAAGACAAAAAGCTAAAGAAACCGGCTGCTACAAGTGGTGAAAGTGACCAAGACAGGAAGGAGAGAGCAGGACAGCCTGCCAACTGTCCTGAATCTGGTGGGGCAGTCTTGAATTTGGGTGACTGTCTCACTTAGTCAGGATTTGGTCCGACTGCAAGGACAATTGGGAGGTATGTCCCGCTTCACAACGTACTGCTTGTGAAGGCAGAGCTGTGTCCTTCTAACAGTAGTGCACACAGTATTGCCTGTGTATTTGTCTAAAATGATAACCATGTTACATAATAGGGGCCCTACTGTCTTAAATACACTGGGTCCCCTGAGCCTTATCCACCTCTGGCTAGGGTAACTGAACTGATAGCTGCTCCCAGTTCTTGGACAGGACACAGACTGCAGAGCAAGCCGAGGAGCTCTAAGTATCACAAGATTTGGTGATCTTGTGGAGAAAGAGCTTCCTTGTTCACTCTACAGTAAGTTCCCACCCTTATGGATGTCAGCAGCACCAGAAGCATAGATAAGTACAGCGGGCTGGGGGTGTCATAATGTGCCTGGGGGGATGGCGTGACATGGCTGGGAGGGCGTCATAAATGTAATGTTTTATTGTAATGTATCAATGCCCCATGCTGGCCACACCCACACCACAACGCACCTACACCTTTTCGGTGGCATGCACTTTCTTTGCTGCTGGAACTGAGGTGGACCTGTGTACTTTTAATGCCAGGGCTGGTTTTTAGTCCCAGGCCGACCCTGGCGACATTCAATTTTAAATTGTTACACACCGGGTGCCATGTTGGCGCTTGCTACATCTGTATCTCTTTCTTCATTCTTTCATATAGCTAAGGCTATCTTGGGTATAGGTAATATGGAGCCAGTGGCGGAAGTACCACTGGTGCGGCATGTGCTGTGCACCAGGGCCCATGGAGATAATGGGGACCGCTTCATGGTAGATGCAGAGGGTCGGGGGCCCCAGTTCCCTCCTTCCCGACCTCCCTGCACCGTGGCCCACAGCTTGCTAATTTCACCTCTGATGGAGATAGTTAGTAGGTTTGCATAAAGCCACAGAAATGATTCTGGTGAATTTCAGTTCAAATATTTTTAATCACATATTCTGGTTGCATATCACCACTCTATTTATTTGCTCCAATTAGCGGGATACAATCTCCGCTTCGCCCGTACCTCTTTTTATCTGTCATCTACAATCTCTGTGAGAGCAGGAAGCTGCAAAAGACAGTGAGTGGGAGCCAAGGACAATACTTAAAAAATACAATATAGGATTTTTTTTGTGCTTATTTTAGCAAGAGTTTAGGTTTGTTACTCTTTAAAGTACCGTGATGATTTGGGGGGTGTTTGCCTATCTAGTTAGTTTTGTAATTAATTTTTAAGGTTTTTTTTATTACTTCTTATCATCATCATCATCATTTATTTATATAACGCCAACATATTCCGTAGCACCTTACAATTGGGGACAAACACAGTAAACTAATAAACAAACTGGGTAAAACAGACAAAGAGGTGAGAGGGCCCTGCTCGCAAGCTTACAATCTATGGGACAATGGGAGTTTGATACATGAGGTTAAGTCTACATTTTGCATTTCGGTCCAGCCAGACTGCAAAGGTAGAAGTGACTCATAAGCTAAATGATCCTGTCACACAACAATGTTGGTCAGGGGGTAGTTGTCTTGTGTGAAATTGCGTAACGGATGGTAATAGGGTAATGTAGTGAGGTTAAGAGGGTGGTTGAGGAATATTATAAGCTTTGTCTGAAGAGGTGGGTTTTCAGAGAACGCTTGAAAGTTTGTAGACCAGTAGAGAGTCTTATTGTGCGAGGGAGAGAATTCCATAGAGTGGGTGCAGCCCAATAAAAGTCCTGTAACCGGGAATGGGAGGATGTAATAAGGGTGGATGAGAGACGCAGATCTTATACAGAACGGAGTTGCCGAGTTGGGAGATATTTAGAGACAAGAGAGGAGATGTATGTTGGTGCAGCTTTAGTGATGGCCTTGTAGGTTAGTAAAAGTATTTTATATTGGATTCTGTAGAAAAGAGGCAACCAGTGTAGAGAAATACAGAGTGATTCAGCAGAGGAATAACGATTTGCAAGGAAAATCCATTTTGCCGCTGCGTGCAAAATAGATTGCAAGGGTTTGAGTCTGTTTTGGGGAAGACCAGTAGGGAATTGCAATAATCAATGCAGGAGATGATAAGTGCATGAATTAAGGTTTTTGCAGAGTCTTTTGTGAGATATGTGCGTATTCTGGAAATGTTTTTTAGATGTATATAATATGATTTAGATATAGGGTCAATGTGGGGAACAAAGGATAGGTGCGAGTTGAGGATTACACCTAGGCAGCGAGCTTGTGGGGTGGGATTTATGGTCATGTTATTGACAGAATAGGAACTGGGAGCTGTATTTAAGCTCATGGAAAATTAAAAGCTGAGGCTGTATTGGACTGTATTGGTACTATGGGGGTTAATATATTTTGTCTGTGGAATGACTCCCATATGAGTCATGGGGAGGGGTTACGGAGATTATATCAGGAATGGGCGGAGCAAAAAATAGTCCCTTGTGCAGCTGGACGTTGGACGGATAAGTATCGCCTCTTCTGTCTGTTACTGTCTAATTGTTTCATTGTGTGCCCTTCCTTGCTATATTTTGCCTTTCTTTTCCCTCCATGTTCTTTCTTCCTGCAATTTGTTGTGTATATCCCCGTATTTCTCTTCAATCATCTCTTTGTGCCCCTTTTTGTCTCCCCTTCGTTCCTCTCCTCTCCCCTCCGCTCGGGTCACCCCAGGGCTGTAACAAGGGCTGTGCGACAGGGGTGACCGCCCAGGGCGCAATGCTGAAGGGGGGTGCAATTTAGGAATATTTTAGGCTGATTTGGTTAAAATTGAGGGCTAGGGGGGCGGCATTTGTCTTTCTCGCCCCGGGCGCTAGAATTATAAGTTACGGCTCTGGGTCCACCCCCCCCCCCTCTGGTTATTGTTCCCTTGGTGTACCTTCCCTCTCTCCTTCTTCTCCTCTTTTCTCCTTTCGCGTAGCAGTAATTTGTCCCTTGCTTCCGAATGGAGTTTTTTAGCATACGTCTTCCCGGCAGGCCTCTTCCGTTTCCTCCCCTCCTCCTGCCGTCACCTCCGGTCTCGCGGTTCCAGTGTTGGCACCCCCCATAGCTCCGGGCGTGCTGCAGGCCCCCAGGTCCCCACTTCCTCATTCATTGGTTCAGGTTGCAGGAGGAGGGGTGTGTTGGTTGTTCATCTCGGAGGAAATGACTTGGGTAGAGGTAGGTCTGTGGATTTGGAGATTGCAATTCAGTCTGAGTTGGCTGGGGTCCGTGCCTCCTGGCCTGATCTGATTATATGCTGGTCGGATATAATGCATAGGTTGACTTGGCGATACTTTAAGGAAGGCAGAGTGGCTGATGAAGTACGGAAAAAGGTGAACTCTGTGATTGCTCGTTTCACTCACTTGTTAGGTGGAGTACGTATTGAGCATCCGCTTATCCGTTTTCAGAATCCTGGTCTTTATCGGTCTGATGGTATTCATTTGACTAAGGAAAGCATGAGTTTGTTTATAGGGGATGTTTATAGAGGCATAGCGGAAGTTTTTGTAGGTGTGGTGGCAGGTCTCGGCTCTTAAGGATCCGGGCGTGGCCGGAAATCACAGAACAGTCGACGGCCAGTGGTAAGGGCACATTATGGTATCGGGCCACCTTTTTTCAAATGGAATCGGCTATTAGTCTCGGTCCAAGTACTTCCCGATCGGGTAGGCTTGTGGCTGCTTCTGTTAGCCTAGAAAAGGGGAGGGTTCTGTAGTGCCCGGGGCGGTGGCCCCATTGAGGTAGATATATGCACCTTGGGGTGTGTGGTTATCCCCCTGTTTGCAGATGTCCCATGGAAAAAACTGGGGCATCCTGGTTTGCCTGGCGGAAGTCGAATCTGACTGCTCTCTTTCTCCACCACCATACCTTACAATAAAATTACTTTGCTTTCGCCACACTTAAGTTATCTGTGTTTTATTTATGGTTACAGTTAAACGGTAAGAGTATAAGGTAAGCAAAGGTTATCAGCCGAGGATCCAACAGGTTGTTTGCAGAAAGGAAGCGTGGGAGGCTAGTGTAGGCAAGTCTCTCTAGAAGCTTGGAGGGGTACGGGAACTGATAGATGGGACGGTAATTTGAGAGAGAGTTTGGGTCGGGATCTTGTTTTTTTGGAATAGGAGTAATCACTGCGTGCTTGTATAGTAGTGGAAAGATGCCAGTAGAGAGAGAGATTACAGATTTTAGTTAGAGGTGAAATGAGCGCAGGAGACAGAGATCTACCAATTTGCGAGGGAATAGAATCAAGAGGACAGGAGGTAGAGTAGGAAGATAATAAGAGAGCAGAAATGTCCTCTTCATTTGTGGGGTCAAATGAAGAGATGGTGTCAGATGGTAGTGGGAAAGAATTGAGTTGATTGCTTGTCGAGGAAGAGGATACCATTTCTAATCTGTTTTTATCAATCTTGTCCTTGAAGTAGGAAGTAAGATCATGGGCACTGATAGTAGACGGAGGGTTTGGGGATGGGAGGATTGAGAATAGATTTAAATGTGTTAAATAGGCATTTGGGGTTAGAAGCCTGAGCATAGATAAGAGATTGGAAGTATGTTTGTTTTGCAGTGTCCAGAGCCTTTCGATAGGAGCGGTAGATAGAAGTATATGTAAAGAAGTCATTAGAGGTGCGAGATTTACGCCAGTGATGTTGTGCTTTACGGTAAAGTTTTTGAAGATTTTGCGTTGCTATAGTGTGCCACGGTTGACATCGAAGTCAACGTGTAGTGTGTAGTGTCGCTTGAGCTACTTGATCAAGGGCCATTGCTAAGATTTGGTGAAAATGAGGTACTGCCATCTCAGGGGAGGAGAATGTAGACATAGGGGAGAGAAGGTGTTGGAGAGAGGTGGAAAATTATTGAAGATTAATAGAATTAAGATTTCTGTGGATATGAGGAGGCTTGATAAAGTTAGACAGTAGAGAGTTTAGAGCAGTGGGAGTGAGCGTGTAGCTGACAAGGTGATGATCCGAGAGGGGGAAGGGTGTGTTAAGGAAATTAGAAAGTGAGCATAGTCTAGAGAAAACAAGATCAAGGCAATGGCCATCCTGATGAGTAGATGATTCAATCCACTGGGAGAGGTCAAGTGAGGAGGTTAGAGAGAGTAGTTTGGAAGCAGCTTTGGAAGGTGGGTTATCAATGGGCATGTTGAAATCACCCAGGTTGAAGGTAGGGATATCTGAAGATAAGAAGTGAGGGAGCCATGCAGAGAAATCCTCAATAAATTGTTGGTGTGCTCCATAGCGAATAGCATGTACTTCAAAAGATGTGAACATGTGTGATGGGACATTGGGTAGAACTGTGAACGTGCACTCTGGGGAGAGAAGTAGTCCAACCCCACCTCCTTGTCTGCCTTCAGGTCTGGGGGTGTGGGTGAGATGGAGGCCACCACGTGAAAGTGCTGCCTGCAGGTGAGGCAGTGTCTGATTGCATGACCATATTTCTGTTATTGCCAGAAGGTTTAGGTTTTTAGAGAGGAAGATATCATGTATGGAGGTAAGTTTGCTACAAACAGAGAGTGCATTCCAAAGGGCACATTTAAAGGACTTTGGAAGAGAGGGGAAACAGGTGAGGTTTGCTATAGAGCGGTAGTGCTCTGGAGTATGTGTGTGTGAGGAGTGTGGGTGACCTGGATTAGGTGATATATCACCAGCTAATAGAAGCAGAGTGAGAGAAAGATAGGTAAGGGGATTGTAAGATGTGTGACCTTTTATTTTCTGGCGACAGGTGGAGACTGAACTTGTTAGAGATAATAAACAGTACAACAGTTCATGGGTGTTGACTAGAGGTGAGTGGAGTAATGAAGATGCAATGTGGACAAATGTTTGTGTTGGTGAAGGGGTGAAAGATGATACAGTCCTAAAGATAATGTCATGAGAAGAGACCAAGAAAAGCAATTTGTTAAACATTGTGATAAAAGAGACAAAGCAGAAAAGTTAGGGGATTTTAAAGAATTACCTCTTTGCAGTGTTCCGTATAGATAAACTAGGAATGCAGAGATAGGCTGTGGCTGATATAGCTTATTCCTGGAAGTAATCAAATGCTATCCAATGTTTGTCCAACTGTGTTGTCTAACTGTGCATTTTCATACACTTTGGGGCATATTCAATTGACGGCGGAATCACCGAAAATCCCGCCTTCGAAAAATATTATCGTTAATACGGTAATATCTCGCTGGATTTCAGCTCGCAGCTCACTGAGCTGCGAGCTGAAATCCAGCGAGTAAATTACCGTATTAACGGTTTTCCAGCGCAGGATTACCGTAATAACGGTAATATTTTTCGAGCACGGGATTTTCGGTGATCCCGCCGTCAATTGAATACCCCCCTTTGTGAGAAAACCCACTTAGGGCGGAAAACAAACACATACGTCTCACCCCACATACGTCTTAAGTTTCAAGTTCATTATATCTTTTTTCTTTTTTTTATATAGGTGCATTTTTTGTAATAAGAGTGAAGAGGAGGCTGCATTGGAGCTGCATTGGCGCTGCATTTGGCTTTTTTCAGGTGCTTTTGCAGCCCCTGTCTTCGGTGACTGTAAAGAAGCAGGTCAGGCAGCTAAAAATTGTTTCACTAGGGATGATTTCCTTGAAAATCTGGGACAGTGTGAAACATCCCCACCATCTTCTTAGTAACAATTAAACAATTCACATGATATTGTGAGCACTCTCTATGACCAAAGTTGATGCTTTGCGGGCTGCAGATCCCACTTATGTCACAGTGTACAACAAAGACAGGTCTGGTACTGCTGGTCTGATTACAGGCTCTCCCCCAGTTTTTGCCTCTTCATCGGAGGACCCCTCTGTTCCACTGTGTCCACTGCTACAGCATAACTGGACATGACAGTAGCAGTCAGCTCCAATGCAACATAGAGATGCCTCTGTATTGTCACTGATTACATGTCATATTGAAAATGCTACTTTCGTATTTATTAATAAATGTCAAAACACTGTTTTCTCACTTTTGTAGATGACACTTCATTACATCAATACACTGTGCACAAACAGAGTAATGCATTTTTTTCATACTGTAAAGCCACATCTCTAAGTTATCGTGCAGGGTCGGTGCTTCCATTAGGCAACCTTAGGCAGCTGCCTTGGGCTCCGTGCTCTGGGGGGGCACCACTCAAGCCAGATATAATAGTTAATAATGTCCCTTTAATGCCATCGGCAGCCGCGTACATGATTAATATGACCGCATCTTATGAATTGACCTGGATCAGCAATTGAGTCATTCAGTGACTCATTGCACAGCTGCGGAGTAAGGCTCCCTCCCCTACACTCCTACACAGTTATTCTCCGCCCACGGAGGAGGTCCTGAAGGAACAATGGCGTCCAGGGCCTCACTCACCCTTGGATAGCTATTCGCAGGCTACTCGTGGCCAGGGTGACATGCAGGTGCTCCAGGTGTGGGCGGCTGCGGGGGTTCCGCTGCCGACGCATCGCCCATTGATCTGTGAAGGGAGTCAATGTTGGAGGCAGCTGCAGAAGCAGACTCCAGCGGCAGCATGATTGACTGTGCAGGAAGTCCACCCCATGAACCTCCTTCTTCTGTACATTCAGCTGCAACCTGAATTCAGCCCAGAGAGATGAGAGTCCCGGCAGGGGAGGTGCTGTGGTAGCAGCACTGCTCAGAATTCCTGTGAAAAGGAGCAGCTCTGTTCAGCCCCTTGGACTACAACAATGGAGAAACTTGGAGTGTAAGGTAAGGAGATTTGTATGCAGAATGATAACACCATGACACCCACAGGTGCCTGTGCCCCCCCTGCCCATGTGTGCCTGTCTTCCCCCCTGCCCATGTGTGCCTGTCCCCCCTGTCCATGTGTGCCTGTCTTCCCCCCTGCCCATGTGTGCCTGTGCCGCCCAGTGCCCATGCGCGCCTGTCCCCCCTGTCCATGTGTGCCTGTCCACCCCTGCCCATGTGTGCCTGCCCCCCCTGTCCATGTGTGCATGTCTCCTTCAGCCCATGTCTTATGGCTACGACTCCTTTTGTGGTCACTAATTTTCCCCTGGGCAATACCTTCATTCTTCCCAAATTACATTTCAAATTGCTGCATTGAGCTCATGCTTCTCACTTCTCTGGTCATACTGGCATCAGCAATACCTGGGAACTGCTCAGTCACAGTTACTGGTGGCTATCTATGTGCCACAATGTAAAGAAGTTCATTACTGCCTGCTCTGTCTGTGTTCAGAATAATGTGCCTCGGCAAAGACCTTACAGTCCACTCATTCCATTATCTGTTCCTGATCATCTTTGGTCCCATCTGTCGATTGACTTCATCTCCAACCTGCTTACTTCCAAGACTAGCAATGTCACCACCGATCGCTTTTCAAGAGCTGCTTATTTCATGCCTGTTAAGGGCTATCGGCTTCAACCTTAGCTGATCTCTTCATCAAAGAAGTCTTCCGTTTACATGGATGTCCTCAGGAAATTGTTTCCGATCGAGTTTTCCAGTCCGTGCCCAATTTCTGGAGAGCCTTTTGTACTATTGATATAAAACTTAGCTTTTCATCTGCATATCACCCCCGGTCTAATGGGCTAGAGAACCAACCATGAACTTGAAAGATCTCTATGGATGTATGTCACAGCCAACCAAAATAATTGGGTTGAACTACTCCCTTGGGCAGCGTTTGCTCACAAAAATCACTTTCATGAAGCAATGTCCAGCACCCCTTTCTTTGTTCTTTATGGCTGCCATCCCAGACTTCCTACTTTACCCTAAGTTACATCCTCTAAAGTCTTAGCAGTGGATTCTTTCATTCAAGAATATGTAATTATCAGTGCTTCTCCTTTAAGTTTATCACTGCTGCTAAATATAACAAGTCTATTCTGTACACCAAATAACAGATCTCAAAAATTCAGTGCACAGGACATTTTATCACTAAAGCTTGATCTATGCACACATAAATACCAATAAAACACACATATGTTCCAATATTTATTTTGGTCCTCTTGGTTGCTCCCGACTGTTCTGCCCATGAATGGAGCTCCTCTGAAGGATGAATTCTTCAGTATCCACTCCAACCTTCACTCTGTGTGTCTTCCTCTGTCGGGAAGTTCCTGGAACGCCGGTGGAACGCACTCTACTTCCTGTTGATACGGAAGCCTGAGTGAATCAAAAACCTTCAATGTAGCCTCTATCCGACACGTTTCGTCCTATTGGACTTTGTCAAGGATAAGTATTGTCTACCTTTTGCCTCCTTTTATAGCTTAAAACTTCAAATAACTTTATTGCTAATTCTAAAATCGTTAGAATTGCATAATTGCAATTCTAAAATGGTTAAAAAAGGGTTATAGTTTCTCCATTATCATATTAAATTAGTGTGCATAGATCCAAATAAAAACAGAAAAATAAAATACTCAATATGTATTCCTCTCCCTGATTTAACCATGTCATATATATGTATATTTTCAAGAAGAATACATATTGAGTATCTTATTTTCCTGTTTTTATTTGTGTCTATCCACACTAATTTGATAATATATATCCATATATTTGATAATATGATAATGGAGAAATTATAATCATTGCAGTTATATAAAATACACATATATTAATACAAGTTTTATATATATATATATATATATATATATATATATATACACATTATTACCATTTCCTGTGATTACCTTACCAATAAATTACATTGCCCATTATGTCACACTCCACCCATTTATCTTCAATTCACAACTTATTGACAATAGGTAGGTGTGAGACAACTGTTTGTAATTCAACTAATAATCAGATGATCTCTTTGTCTAGGAGGAAAACCTGCTTGACACTACAACAATGTATACATGTTTTATACTAAAAAAAAATCCTGATTGGGCTTTGAATTTAAAAAGTTAAAAATAAATATTTAATAGTACAGTACTATAAAACAATATTCTAGGTTCAGTATAACTTTAGCCATAATATGTTATAAAACAGAGACAATGGGTAGTCAATCATTCCCTGCATGTAAATGATGAAAACAATCTCTCACATACTGAAAAAATAATGTTATCTGCAAACAGAATGATACAAATGTTGTTAGTTTATCATTTGGAATATATATGTAAAACAGTATGGTTGAGCAAAATAGGAAACTTGTTAAGTCACTCTTAAATGCCAATCCACTCTGAATTATTATTATTTTTTTATTTCTTTTTAAAAAGGATACTTTAACTGAAGCCACCAAAACACATGAGACTAAGGATTCATGTCCTGGTGCCATTTTGTCCCATATAACCTTAAACTTTTAATGCAATTCCATAATCATAAAAATAATCCATACTGTTTTCCTACTAACAATCAACAATTTATGCAAAGCTAGAATGTATATTTCAATCTAGGTTAGTTCTGGTATCACATGGCTTCCTGATTATTTTCTTTAGAAGGGGGATGGGACAAAATTAAAGCTCTTACTTTCAAATGGTCCCCAATGTCACACATTACATGAAGTCCTAAATTCCTACTAGAAAGATACACATGCCTTTATGAATTGGGTTAAGGTGTCCCACTGGAGGGTTCCAATGCCCATATGACTACCGGGTTTAAAAAAAAAAAAGAAAAGAAGTGGAGTATCCCCAAGACAGAATACTGGCAATAACTGCAGTTTACACAGTACCTAACCACACATACCCATAAACCAGACATCCTTATGGAAATAATAAGATTGGAGAAATCATAAAGTAGAGACCATAAGAAAACCAACTGTGGCCTCTATTTACAAAATACTAATGAAATGCCAGGAAAAAGATCACTAACCACACATAACTAATTGGGAAGAATGCCATATCAAAAGGGATTAGTTCTAAATGTATACTCACACTAGAGAATAGCTTAAACATGTTCTACAGATGGTATAGAATATCTCAGCATTACATAAAATATATCAAGGCAGAGGACCAAACGCAACCTGATCCATGTCTGGTTTTCATGATCCAGGATTAATAACTATTGGTTACCCATCATAGCAGAAACAAATAGGATTACAGGTTTCCAGGTGCCACACAATACATCTCTGTATTGTTTAATGTGCTCCATCAAGTTTGTTTGGAGGAAAAATTGTGAAAATATTAGTGACATGTCTATTGAAGGCAGCTAGAGGCTAACTCCAGTTAAGTGGATACAAGGAATAACACCAACAGTAAAAGAATGCCAACTTAATGTAGCATACACTATAATAACGGACATTAATAACGGCATCTTGTAGCACATACTCATCTAACATCATCTGGAGCCATTGTCCTAAGTATGTAGGGCAAAGTAACTAAACCAAACGAAACATCTAATCAATTAAATACAAAAACTAATATGTAAGCAATAAACCTTGCCTATTTAGAATATTTTCCTGAATACAATTAAGTGCAAAATGCTTATTATGCACAATTCTTGGCTTTCAAGACTCTTCTTTTTATTCAATTTTGCTTCGTTTCCCTTAGTTATTTTCATATAATGTTTATAATGCATCCTACCAAAAGACAATAACTGTACAAATGCCAATCACATAGCACAATAACTTTATCTAGAATGGAAGAGACAGAAGACAGGCTGGTGTTCAGTTGAAATACAACAATTTATTATTACTTGTAAACTGAGCATATGAAATATTTGTACATGCTTTAAGAATTATTTTCTGGAAAACAAAAAAAGAAAAGTTGAATCAAAACACATACAAGTGTTGAGCTTCACACTCAAACTACATACAGGGAACTCAAAGGTACAAATCACATCAAAGCGCACTAGCTAGGTTCTCAACCAATGGTATGAGTGGCCAATCTATAGAGGTGGTATTGCCAAACTGCTCAGGGAAAGCCTAGAGCTTAATCTCTCCTCAGAGAGAGCCTAGATCTTAGTCTCCGCTCACGTAGAGTCTGGAGATTAGTTTGCTTATTTTAAGTAAAATATGCAACCAGGTATAAAAAAGGCACTTTAGGCAATCACTTAGATCACTAGAAACTGATTGCCTGGTGTATTGAAAACAATATATATATAGTTAGGAAGCAGGCTAACTGGGTGAGAATGCAGTATATATATATATATATATATATATATATATATATATATATATATATATATACTGCATTCGCACCCAGTTAGCCTGCTTCCTTTCTTTATACTATTATTTTGTCACACCTATGTCTTCCACCTGTTTATCTTTAAACTAGGTGTACTGCTGCCCAAATATGTAACTCTGTTTTCATCATTTCTCTGCAAATTGCAGCTGAATACCTCCTACTTTGCTATCTCATGTAGAGTGCAGCCCACTAGTGGACCAATGGTAGTAAGGTTCTGCTACCCCAATGTTACTAACAACATCTGGTAATGGGAGCGTGTCTGTGTAATATCAATGTTGGCATCACTGACAATTATGAGGGGTTATCTCTGTGAAATATATGGTTAGCAATGGGGAAGGATGTCCTCTGCATGCATTTATTAGAGGACGAATTCTCATATAGCTAGCTAAGAAATAAAGCTGTATTCCAAAAATTATAATAATGCTTTATTTCCAGTATAGCCATATAGCTATATAACCAATAAAGGAATGTAAAGATTAATTTTCTAATTAATGTATGCAGAAGATTTTCTGGGTATGATGATGGTGGTCTTAGTAGAGTATGATGATGGCAGTTGGGACCCAGGATGGACACCTGATGATAGAATTCTGCATGGTAGAGTATTTACAAGATTGGGGTTCCGCCTAATATATTGATCACCAAACCCCATGGCAGAATGCTTACAATAACTTGGAGCTCTGCCAAGTATTACGGTCACCAGTTGTGTTGTATGCGGTTCTCATGCTGGAATGTTGTAATTTGTTTTTGAATAGTAATAATAGTAATAATACATTTTCAATGAGTGTGTAAAAACAAGCCCATTTCCATTAAGCCTATAGTAACTTTATTTTACTCTAAATATTTCTATTAGACAAAATACAAATGAAAATGTAAGAAAATCTTAATATGCCTGGGTTATTGATAATAGTCCTAGAAAAATGCTTATTAGTCTGAGAGAGGGACATTTCTGTGTTGCCTAGGCATCTGACACACAGCAATTTTAAAATAATAAAGAAGAGAAAAGTTCTACTGTCTGCAAGACACCAAGAAGTGCCTCTTAGAGAGTAGTACTTTTCTCTTCTTTATTATTTTAAGTTATAAGATACTGCTTAGAGATCATCCAGATACATTAGAAATAAATATTGTAATTGATGTATTAGATTATCTTTTTGGCTCATTTTAGACCAATAGTCTTCTAGTGCAGGGGGGTTTCTTCACTATTAATATATGTAATATTGTTATATAAATGACATGGCGTTTTTAGCCAAATCAGTACACATCTAGGATTCCACTATTAATTGGTAATTTTAACGTGCTAGGCAATGAATACTTCACCATGCTACAGATTGCTGTGCAACAGCAGCGTATATTGCAGTAACATTGTACTTTCACTACTAGAATGTTGAAATGACACATAAAGGTCATAAGCAGAATGTTGGTGCACTGCTTACTGCTCAGTTAAATGAAAAAAAAAGGAAAAAACCTAAAAATTTGTAACCACACATAATGTCACTGTTGACTGGTACACTACAGTTCCCTAGCTTATTATCAAACTAAATGCTCGAACTGTGCAACATTACTTTAAATACACAACTATTATTATTAAATATAATGTAGCAAGGTATTGCCAAATTGTACCCCTGCACAGGCAAGCACAGTGAGAATTCTCCCTTTATGCCAGTCTTGCTGTTTCAAATATAGAAGAAAATTAACTAACGGGAAAAAAATTAACTAACGCGACTACCACTACACCGACAACGACTTACCCGATTTTGCAGTACAATGCAAATTGTATTCTTTTCCACAGCTACAAACATCTATAGTGCTTGCTGTATATATTATATCGCAAATTTGTAGAGGGAAAGGCCAACTTGGAATTTGCACTGTCAAAATTCTGTGCTTACCTCAAATAGATTGAAATGGTCTATATACATCTGTCAAATGTACTGTAATTCAAAATTACAATTACCTATGTTGGTAATGTCATTATACCATTACATACCATTACAGATATAATGGGCAAATTGCTAACATTAAGAAACACAAACAGATACTTGGTAAACATTTATACACATAAACATGTGAACATGTAAACATATAAAGAAACGAGAGTAGGGCCAGTCTAAGGGCACTCTGCTTTCTTAGAGAGGGCCCACACCTCAAGCACTGCTGGGCCAACTCCCAAGAACAGCAAATGGATCAATCTCAGTGAATACACAGTGGCTGAACATTCTCCAACTGTGAACTCCAATAGTCATTCATCATTATACTAGTTAAAGTGCATTGTCTGCCAAGGAGATCATGCTAAAATATTGATCTATAAGTTGCTTTGTAATGAAGGACTGATGGACCTAGTTGGGAACAACAGCGTATATTCAACTGTAGTACACAGGATAAACATGTTTCTCATGATGCTTTCTGAGTTGTGGCTCAATCAATGAATCCACTATCATAGACCAATTACATTGTATTACAGTTCAATAATACGTTTATCTTGGAAGTCTTTGAAGAGTTGGTACTTCACATAAATGTGTTTAATACATGGTTTAATTTTCTTTGTTTGCAACTACTGTATACATGGCACATGGCGAGCCCACTTTATTTAAATGTATTTATGTATTTTAAAAAAAAATTATACTGCAAAGTTCATTCTGATTATGATGATCATCAGTACAGACTTTTGCAGTGTAAAAACCAAAAGGATCTTTGGGCTACGGGTAGCGCACCTCCAGGGCCGGATTAACCCTAGGGCTAACTGGGCTACAGCCCAGGGGCCTCGGGCATCCAGGGGTCCCTTGAAAGTGCTCAGCAGCAGTATTGATCGGTCGGGGGCGGGGGCGCCCCTGGCGCGATCATTGCTGCTGAGCACTTTCACTGCGGTCCTTCCCCGGTGCGCTGTAGTCTCCTTACTGAGGTTATCTTGTGAGTCTCACTCTCACGAGATCTCCTCAGTAAAGAGCGTACAGTACGCCGGGGAAGGACTGCAATGCCAGGGGAAGGAGGTAAGTGCCTTTGGGGCGGCTCGGCTCACAGGGGGGGTGGCTCGGATCACGGGGGGGGCCCTCATTGGGGAATGGAGGCCCTTTTAGCCCAGGGGCCTCCATTCCCTTAATCCGGCCCTGCGCACCCCCAACGGATACGTCTCCTGACAGGCATATCTGCGGCTGTGTCTACCTCTAACTATATAGCAATTACATGGACATGACCTTACTGTAGTCTCCTCAGCTTGCACGCCCATTCCCTCCCCTGTTCCACATCTCTAGGAGTAAAGAGGGGCAAGTCAGGGATATGCAATATTCTTAACACACACATATGCATTTTTGTGAGCATGTGCAGTATGAAAATATGTATTTTACGCCAAAAAAGGGACTTGTAACTGAAAATGAGAATCTTGGTGAGTATGGTTCGCTAAAATAAATAACATGTCCGTAAAATGCTATTGTCCATTGAAATGCCTCAGTACAGCTTTACACATCACCACAGAGCTAGCATACCTGCAAATAGTCTTACCTGCATCCAGAAAGCCAAAAGGATGAGGCAGTCATCTTGGGCGTGCTCAGTTACTGTCCTATGTAATCATTCACATGTGTCCCTTCTCCATTGGAGTTTACAGTCTAAATTCGCTACCACAAATACTCACACTAGGGTCTGTTTTGTTCTGAAGACAATTAACCTACCACTATGTCTTTGTACTGTGGGAGGAAATTCACACAAACTCACGAATAACACACAAACAGATAGGTCCTTGGACTCAAACCTATGACCCCAGCAGTGTGAGGCAGCAATGCTAATCACCGAGCCAACATGCTGCCAATATGCCAAAGTAGTTTTAAATGCCTCTGTATACTATATGTGATACAGCTCCTGTCATTCCACTCTCCTGACCAGATTCGGACTTTGGGAGAAGAGGCAGCAGCAGTTGTCATTCCTCTCATCTTTTCTTCCTGTCCACTACACTTTCACCTCTGCTTATTTAAAAAGAGAGCATAGAGACATAGGAGGAAGAATGATCAGAGGAACCTCAGCTTGGCTAAAAGGCTTTATGGTCTTCAAATAAAAAATGAAACAGTGATCACCTAACTTCACCTCAGTCACTGTGATACAGTGAGACACAGCTTCAAACCAGGAGACTTACATTGGTAGTACCAGACAGGTAGGTAACTGTTTCTGGTATTTTCCTCAGAATGATGTTACAGTTGTCAATGAATCTCATATTTCATTGGTTATTTACAAAAAATCTAAATCAATAGAAATGTTGAGATTGGAGCCTATACATTAATTAGGAATCAATCACACTACTTAGCTGTAGCATGTAACCCCTAGCCTGTGAGCAGTGGAGGGCTGACAAATTTCAACCTGGGTTCAAGACTTTACTCAGCAGCCTATTTAAAAGGAAAAAAATGCAGAAGCCCCCCTGCCCCCCAGCCCAGCATGCCCCTGCCTGTGAACAGTAATGCTGTTGATCAAATACAACTTTGTTTATTCCAATTATTGCAGCATTAACTGTGTAATTGGTTATAAGTAGATATCACTCTAAATGCAAATACTGTATTATATCAGTTACTTAAAATAAAGTTCCCCACCAAAATAATCTAAGAGAAAATCACAACTGGAACTTAATGATGATCCGGACCACCACACTTCTGATGAGGTTGTTCTGTGAAACTATAAACCCTAATTTGAAAAGGTATCTCATTGCTTAGTTCAATCTTCTTGGGCCACCTAGGCACTGGTGTTTTCCAGCTTATTTTTGCAAATCCGGCAAATTGTTATTTCCACAATAGAGTTGTAGACAAGCAAAATAATACTACTCAGAATTTTGTTTGTGGTCAGTAAATACTGAATGGAATTATGCTGCCTTGAAATATGAATTTCACTCTGGCTTGTCAGAATGACACCTGCGTTATGTCCATTACTATCTCACCAATAAAGATTGTCCAATGCGATTAATGTGGTTCCAACGCACAAAGATATTTAATAGCAAAATATAGCAGAATTACAGCAAACTATGATAAAGTATAAGAAAGCATAATAAAATATAGGAAAGTATAACTGATGCATTACACAGCGTATCCCTGATCCAGGCACAATCATCAAAGCTGAAGTCTGTGTTGGCAAACAGATTGAATGATAGTGTCCAGTGGCTTTTTATGCAATTTGAGTTAACAAAAAACAGCGATGATGTCACAATGTACTCAAAGATAAACTAAGCTCTTTCTTCATTGGTTCAGGGTGTAAGATAGTCCAGTACAATGCAGATCATAGGTCAGTTCAAAGGATTCCTCTCCAAAGGTCCATAACTAGCGATCGCTCTGTGTGCTTGTTTCTCCAATGGCACCTGATTCCTGCTGGTAAAAGGTGGATTAATATAAGACCAAACACTATACATTACTTAGGACCTGAAATATAATACTTTTAATGTAAAGTTATCTTTGTATAAATAACCTTTAAGTATAGATTGTAAGCTTTCGAGCAGGGTTCTCTTACCTCTCTGTCTGTATGTATTACCCAGTATTGTCTTATCAATGTTTGTTCCCAATTGTAAAGCGCTACTGAATTTGCTGGCGCTATATAAATAAATGATGATGATGATGATGAAGTATTAATAATAAAATGATGTGAGTTGGAACTTTATTAAAAGTGAACTATTTATAAATGTACGTGTGAATGTAAGTATATTTGTGGTGTTTTGTTACGTGATTACATATTTAACATCCGTGTGCCGGTCTATAATAGCTAACATTTATTAATTTAAAATGACTTCATATAATTATTCAACTTTGACCACTGTATGAATTTGACTATTAAAATTGATCATTTCATCAGCAAGAGCAATTGTCAACTTCACCCTCTGATCTTGCCACAATGTATGCCCAGCTCACTATCGTCTGCTGGTTTGGAGGAACCTATGCATATAGGATTTTTCTAAATTATCACCAGAGAATTGTAGGCAATCTCTAGACCTCTGTCTTCATTATGGAATGAACACTTTGCCCACACTTGCAAAAAGAGGCTGGAAAAAGTCAGTGTTTAGATAGGCCCAAGGACAATCAACAAAGAAATCAGGTACCTTCTCCATAAATTACCAATGGAAGAATGTAAACATCTGTAGCTTTACGGTGGGAATTTGAAAAGATCTCTAAGGTGCTGACAACAATTGTCTTTTTGTTTAATATAGCTATAGGGCATTTATATTGCCATGCAGCTAGTATCAGATTGAGGGTTTATTTCTTGTTTAGATTACAGGCAGACGCACAATAATCTGACAAAGAGAAAGTGGAGAGATGTCTTAAATTTGTCAGAAGTTGGAGCCATAAAAAGTGGAACAGCTGAACATCAGTCATAATCAGCTGAGCACAGGCTAGTGGAAGGTGCTGCCCAACCACATGATAACCTAGTCAGTCGACCTGCAGATTCTAGCAGCAGTTTGAGGCCTTACAGATATGATCTGGAAGAATGTTCTTACATACCAATTCAGAATCTTTAGTATAGCTGTCATTTTAAGAAAAACTCCATTCTAGCAACCCTAAAAAATTGTGTGGTGGGGTACTGAGGTCCCTCCCTAGGTAGAGGGCACTGTCATACCGCACCACTCTAAATGCATGAAATCATTGGATGGTAGCTAAGTGCAAGCAATTGGCATGTGCCATCCTTGCTGTGCACGCTGTAGTCGGATACTCCAATGTTGGTGTGGTCATGTAATAAATAGATATTAAGTACTTATAAGTCCAGGACACATACTGTGCAGTGCCCACGATAGGTAATAGTACCTTTTACTTGTGGTCCTTCTAGTGTTTTGTCCCTGCCCGAGTCCTGAATTTGCCTGTTATCAGCATACATTGATACATGGATGCTGTCTTGTCACTTTCACTGCCTAATTGTTGCTGACCTTACTTTTAAATACTGATTTTGTGCTGTGTCTGGCTGCTGCTATACCTGGCTTGAACATTCATCTTGCCTTCTGTGTCTATGAAACTTGGATACTGTTCTCACTCTGTAGTTTCATAGTTCAGGTACCTTGTATCCATTGTCGACAAATACCTCTGACACATGTTTAAGTCTTGGTGGCAACTGAGTACTGACAATATCAACTTGCCTTAAGGGAAAGGGGGCTGCTATAGGTGATGAGCAGGCTAGCCTTATCACTAATATTAATCAACAGGGAGCAGGCCCAGTCATTTCCTTGCCTCAATCTTTTCACTCTTCCTTGGATTTCCCGTCTCTCTGCCTGTCAGTGATGGATGTAAATGGGGAGATTCAATTGAGGTGAAGCTCTGTAGTATCATCTAATAAAATTGCGGGGTTTCCATCTAATAATATAACAGGTGGTTTCACCCAATGGAACCACCATGATTTCAAACAGAGAAACTGCAGCTGTGTCTCGTTGAACTCTCTGGCTTGTATTTTTGCAACAATGGTTTCAATTAATAAAACCAATTATACCTGTCAGGGGAGAGTGAGGCAGAAGCGGTCAGCAAACCTGGACAGGCCTCTAGTTGGATGTTGCTGCATTACAATATGTCTGAATATAACACACATTTCTCATCATATATCCTTATTCTTTATATGTTAATATTTATAATGGATGCATTTGTAAAATAAGAAAACAACATTGAAACCATACTCTGTGAACATATCATAATGGGAATTATAGTTCAATCAAGGTAGTGTGCTCACTAATTATATTCAATTGTTGGCAACTTTTCAATATATTCAATGGAAAACCGGTAGCATCTTTATAGCAGGAAAGTTAAATATGTCTTGTGATAAAGGATCACTTTTAGGTAGAGTCCCATATCTGTTTATTTCTTACCATTTCAGAATGAACATAAGAACATTTAATTAGCTGATAATGCCGGGCAACAGGACTTTGCCAATTAACAGTAGACATTTTATTTGAACAAATCTGACTGATGGTGTGAAAAACAAACAGGAAATAATTATAACCAGTTCATAAATTCTGGGACTTAATTCATGCTGCCAGCCCAATTTGTTACTGCCAAAAATTAAAAGACTTAAGGTAATTGTTGCACTAAAGTAATAACATTACTTCCATGACTGCTTGGAATACAGAACACATCATTGATTTTGGATTTAGGATACGTTTATCAGAGGTTAATATTAGTCTTCATTAATTAAGAAGAAATATATATGGTTGGATGCACAGTAAAATATGTATTGGCTCAGTTTTCTTATGTATAAAACTGTGAAGACTAGAAAGACATCTAGGGTTTTTGAGTACAATACTCCATAGGTTTTAGCCATCTGATAGCAGTAGACAAATGGTGGCATCCCTCCCACCCTATGAAAAATTCATTAAAGATAAGCTACACAGTAACGGGTTAATGATCAAAACAATATGGAACTAAAACATTGACTGCACTGTAACTGCTATCTTTTTTATTTAGAAAGTAACATTTTTGAAAAAGTTTTATTATGTATTTATTTTATGCTGTTTATGTGTTTAGTGCCTACATATTAAGCAACATTTTTCCAGAAAATATTGAATCATTCACATCAGTCCCTGCCCCATTGGCGCTTACTGTCTAAATTCACAACATACACATTAGGGTCCATTATTGACAGAACAATTGATTTTAGACTGTGGAAGGAACACCCACGAACACCCAGAAGAAACCTTCACAAACATGGAGAGAACATACCACAAAGATAGGACCCGTGTCATAATCGAGCCCATGCTCACAGTGCTGTGAGTTGCCACAATCACTTTTGGGTGGTAACCACCCTGAGTTTCTACCTCTGATTTAGTCACAATTACATAAATGCGAGATCACTTTAGTCAGTCAGTGTTTGCCTGCCACTCACATCTCCTGTTTCTCCTCTCTAAGCATGAGTCGTAAGTGTAAGATGTGGCCGAATCTGAATACTGCATGCTAGTGGTCAAAGTGGGAATTTAGAGGTTGCGGTACGACAATTGAGAATAGGTATGAAAAATGTAATGGGAATGTAAGTGAATGGGATTTGATAGCGTTACAATGAAGGCAGTAGGAGAAGTGAAGTATGACATATCACCATATACCAGCCCACTTCCACCACTGATATGTACGGAAATGCAAACTTTTGCAAGAAAAAGACTTACATCCAACTCTACATGAGGCCCAAAGAATATGATATCCATCATATCTTGGATTTTCATTTTTATCAAAGGTTGTTGCTGCATTTGGTCCACTGAAATGTTATTAAACACACATTTTTTAATTATAATTGAAATGCAAACCTTATTTAATACTTCTTTTGCAAATGTATGTTTTAGTATGTCATTTTTTTTTTCGCATTTTGTTCGCTAACATTACACAAGATTAAATATGACAATTTTGTAATGTTTGTTTTTAATTTATCCTGCATTATTTATAAGTAATGTTGAAAATGTTTTAGACAACAATGTTTTGGGGGTTTTCCCCCTTTTTCTGATATATACATTTCTCTTGGTCTTGATTTTACTTCCAGACGGCACTTCCTTCACCAACAGCAGCAACAACAACAACAACAAGGGCACAGAGAGCGTGTGTACATGTCATGTGAAAGCCTCTTTGAATGTCTGACACAGAGGTGAGACGCCCATTCAGACTCCCACCTCATGTCAACATGGAAATTGTAAAGACTGTACAGAGTGACCTTGAGACTATGAGTGGCACCTGCACAGCAATACCTCTGCTGACTGAATTGTTTGTTGTTTTGTAATTCCTGTGCATTTTGCTCATTCCAAACCATGGTAGTTGTGGTGGCAGGAATGTCACAGCTTTTAGATGGGTACTAAAACAGCAACTGCTGTTACACACCAGGCAGTTTATTATTTTACCATTGATTGGGGAATCCATTTTGCAGAGAAAGCAGCAATTTTACACCATTGTTAAATTTCCACATGTCATAAGGAGAGTGGACTCATGCAGTCCTGATACCACCAGGAAAAAATGAATACATTTTTCTGAATCGGAAAAATATTCATTCCATCATTGTCCGGGTTATATATAATGCGTCCCTCCTCATCAGTAGCCTTGTTACCAAATTTCCTGAGAGTAAGCATAACCTCTTAAAAATTAGACAATAAGCAATATGGTGTAGATTATCAGAGAGGGAAGGTTAAGATGCTTCTGTTATGTTCGTCTAGTCGCTATCAATGAAAATTGTCCTCTGCGATTGGTGTGGTTCCAACGCACAAAGAGATTTAATAGCAAGATGCAACAAATAAAAATTCAATAAATAAAGTACAGCCGATACATACGCAAGCACTCTGGATCCAGCATACAGTCATTCAATCAGTCTGTGGTCAAGTAGACTGTATGATGGTCCCAGTGCTTGGTTTATATACAGTTTGTGATGTATAAAAAACAGTAGTGATTTCACGGCAAGTTTCCATTGATTCAGATTCCAGGACAGTCCAGTATAATGCAGGTCATAGGTCGGTTCAAACAATGCCCTCCAAGGGTGGGGGTCAACTCTCCAACAGCTGCATACGTGTCTTGCCACTGAAAAGCTGGTTTAAACTGGTCTATTAACATTACACACACAATATCATTCTGATCATTAATCCTCTGTCATCCATAGCTTGCATATGAAAGGTACGATTGCTTAGCTGATTATAGCGGATGTCTGGTGGTAAAATATGGATTAAAATGACACTAAACAATATGCTTCCTATATCCTGAACCTTAGATATCAACAAAGTGGTTTTAACATTATGATATTAAACTATTAAACTATTAAATCTATTACATTTGATTATAAAAGACTGTGTGTTGTAACTTTATTAAGGTCAACTATTTAGAAATTAATGTTAATTATTCAACTTACACAGTTCCACCCTTTGATAGTGCACAAAACTATCACCTAATCATGCTTTCTAAAACAGGATTATTATGCAGTTCTTCGTTAACCATGATAACTGTACGTCTCATCACCATTGCAGTCTTATTGTCAGTATTTACCTCAGTAGAACGTTTTCCACATTTCAACACAGTAGTAACACATCTGACACGTAAACCAATTACTAAGATGACACCAAATATAACAATAAGGAGCTTACCTATACTAGCAACCATTTCCAGTACCCACTCCTCTAGACCAGAGAACAATTTTGCAGGATTCAACCATGAAAACCATCCTGCTACCTTTTCTCCTATGTCGTACAGTGAAGAATTATGGTTCTTCTGAAATTTCCATTTTAATTGTAAGATTTCGTCCCTTTTCCGGTGAAGAACTTCTTTGGGGTCGTCTGTATTATTGGTAATGTATGTGCAACATTTGACACCAAATTGGGTGGCTAACGTTACACAATATCCACTAGTAATAGATGTGAGATAATTTAACACCAGTCAATGTTGCACTAACTCCTTTTTATAAGCCTGTAGCTCCTTACCCATATACCTGAAAGTGTCATCATACATCTCAGTGAAATTATCTATCAATTTAGCCAGGTCTTCAATATACTTAAAATTAAAGGTTCCCCAAGCGACCCTGGTGGGGTCTAATGCAATCATAATTTGAAATCCTGTAGATTCACTAATTAAGTTTGTAGCTACAGGTTCTTTACCAGGAATCATATTTCATTTGCCATTGTCACGGTTCCAGAGACTGAATAGGAGCCCAGTGGCAGGGAGGAATCCTGGCCAACAGGAGATTAGAATATAAGAATAGTCAAACGTAGCCAGGCATGGTACACAGAGAGGCAATTAGGTCCAATGGTTAGGGAAGAAGCTAAGTCGAGGGCAAGTCGAGGTCGATACACGAGTAGAATATGTCTGCAGGTAAGAAAAGCAACAGAAACAGGAGATAAATCACAGGCAAGGAGCACAATAATCAGGCACTGGAGAAAGGAACTAGCCAGGCTTTTATAGGAAGTCAAGGGGTTGAGCTAAGGCATGCTGGAACATGAGAAGATCACTAGAACTGATCTGGCCCACAGGATAAAGGCAAGGAACTGTCGAGGACCCAGAATAGCTCAGTCAGTATAGTGGCAGTCCACAGAGGCAGAATCCCTGGGTTCGAATCCAGACAGTACTCCCCTCCTTCCAGTATGTCCTCTGGATATTTCAGGAGCTAGTTTACTAGGATGTCTCTGGTGAAATAGTCTGGTTAATCTGGAGGCATAGACATTTTCTGTAGGCTCCCACAAATTTTCTTCTGGACCATATTCCCTCCTTTTCACCAAGTATTGTAATCTATTTCTGTGGATTCTGGAGCACATGATCTCTTCAACAATAAATTCTTCTTCTCCTTCCACCATGACTGGTGGGGGTGGGGCCGAAATCCTGCCAGGGAAGGGATTGTCTTGAAATGGTTTGAGCAGAGGAGCATTGAATACCAGATGTATTTTCAAAGAGCTGGGAGGTTCTAAGCGGAAGGCAACTTGACCAATTTGGGATAGGATTTTAAATGGCCCAATAAACTTTTGACCCAATTTTGGTGAGGGTATCCGCTGTTTAAGGTTTTTAGTGATAGCCAGACTTTGTCTCCAACAAGAAATTTGGGTACATCTCAGTGGTGTCTGTTGGCAGCTTGTCTAATGTTCCTGGGCTTCTCTCAAATATTCAATAAGCCTCTTTTGAACTTCTTGTAAAGTTGCGATTCTATCAGTCACCATTGGAATTGATGTGGAAACCGGGAGATTTGGAGAAAAAATGTTGGATGGAGTCCAAAGTTGGCAAAGAAAGGCGTCTGGGAAATTGAACTGTGTTCAGAGTTATTGTAAGAGAATTCAGCCGTGGGTAGAAAATTCATCCAATCGTCTTGAAGATAACTAATAAAACATCTTAAATATTGTTCAAGTGCCTAATTAGTCCTTTCAGTCTGTCCATTAGACTGTGGGTGAAAAGCAGAGGACAGATTAACATTTATTCCCAGGGCAGTGCAAAAACTCTTCCAAAGCATAGAAGTGAACTGAACACCTCGATCAGAGATGCCATGAAGCCTGAATGTTTCCTGAATTAAAAGCTCTGCAGTCTGTTTAGCAGTGGGTATTCCTTTAACAGTGATAAAATGAGCCATTTTAGTTAGACGGTTCACTACCACAAGAATTGTTGTCATCCCTTTCGGAGGAGGTAGAACAACTATGAAATCCATAGAGATAGAGCTCCAGGGACAAGATGGATGAGGAAGAGGTTGTAGCAAACCTAGTGATGATGTGGTAGGAGTCTTGTTTCGGGCACATGTCAGACGTGATGAAACATATTTTTAACATCGCTTTTACAATTTGACCACCAAAAGGAACGTGCCAACAATTCTTGAGTTCTGTATACTCCTAAATGTCCAGCAAGTTTGGAATCATGGACTAATTTCAATACTTCAACTCGTACTGACTCAGGTATATAAAGACAATAAAGCTGAGTCCTGTAGCCATTATGAAAAGTTAAATTAACATCTGCAGAAGGACTTCTGAGGACAGGATCAGCGTCATAATCATTTTTCAAAAGAGAGAGTAAATCCTTAGGACCAGTTGCCCCTAAGAAGTTGTGCTCAGGTAGAATAGTCTTTCCAGAATTTTCTTCTAAATGAGGCTTGGAGAACATTCTTGAGAGTGCATCTGCTTTACCATTTCTGGATCCCGGTCGGTAAGAAATTATAAAGTTAAAGCGAGAGAAGAATAAAGTCCATATGGCCTGTCTAGGAGACCATTGTTTAGCAGTGCGTAAAAATTCAAGATTTCTGTGATCAGTAAGAACTGTCGCAGGGTGGAAAGAACTCTCAAGAAGTTGTCTCCATTCTGAAAAAGCACACTTAATGGCCAATAATTCTTTTTTTACAATATCATAGTTTTTCTCAGCTGATGTCATCTGAAAAAATAGTAACAAAGATGCAACAACATCTTCTCACCGACACATTGAGAAAGAATTGCTCCCACTGGGGAATCAGAGGCATCAACTTCAACAGTAAAAGGTAATGCAGGATTTGGATGTATCAGGATTGGTGCTGATGTGAAAAGAGTCTTAAGTTGGGTAAAAGCTTCTTGAGCTTCAGGTGACCATTCAAAATTAGCGGCCTTCTTGATAAGTTGTATAATAGGAGAAACAATTCCAGAAAAGTTCCTTATGAAGTTCCGGTAGAAATTGGCAAAACCAATAAACCATTGTACTTGCTTTTCGTTCTTAGGCCAGTTAATGACTGCATCAATCTTACTGGGATCCATGCTCAGACCATCATGGGAAATTATGTATCCTAAGAATTGAATCGTGGTTTATTAAAATTCACACTTTTCCAATTTGATATGCAATTGGTTCCTCCGAAGTCTTTCGAGTACAGTACAGACATGTTTGCGATGTTCCTCCAGATTATCAGCGAATATAAGAATGTCATCCAGATAGGGAACAACAAATTGATCTAATAAGTCTCTCAAGACATCATTGATGAAATGCTGAAAAGTTGCAGGGGCATTACATAGGCCAAAAGGTATGATCTTAGACTCAAAATGTCCATATCTTGTCCTGAAGGCGGTTTTCCACTCATCCCCGGGTCGAATACGAACAAGATTGTATGCCCCACGCAAATCAAGCTTTCTAAAGATCTTTGCCTTCTGTAGCCTCTACAACAGTTCAGGTATTAAGGGGAGTGGATTACAATTCTTGACTGTAATCTTGTTGAGTTCCCTATAATCAATACAGGGGCGTAAAGTAGAATCTTTCTTTTCAACAACAAATAAGGCTGCACCAGCAGGAGAAGTAGAAGTAAATCTGCAATCTTTTTATCACAGACATCTGAAAATTCACTGTAGTGCGGAGGCAATTTCAAATCTTTAGAAGGAAGTTCGGTGACCTGCTGGTCTACAGATACCACAGTTCTATGCAATTCTGAGCACTCCAATTTAGTTTGCAGTGCTCAGAAGGAAAGGATAAAGTGTGAGTGTCCCAGTTGACAGAGGGATTATGGGTAGATAGCCTGGGGATTCCCAGTATTATTGGAAATTTAGGTGAAGCTATCAAATGAAAGCTTATAGCCTCCTGATGCCCTGGTTCGATAGTCATTTGTATCTAGATTGTGTCATGAGTTACTGGCCCAGAAGACAAAGGGGATCCATCTACAGTCCAAATTTACAGGTGCTTGTTTACTCTTTGATTCAATACAGTTTTCCTGTGCAATATCCATGAAATTGCCACCAGCACCCAAGTCAAGCATAGCCAGACTGCAAATTACAAGAGACCCGGATGAAAGTGTTATTGGGTTAACAAAATGTGATTGTGACGGCAGAGGATTTCCTTTTTCATGAGCCAAAGGATTTAGTGATTGTGAGATGGAAAAGGATTGACTAGACTCCTTGGAATCCATTTGCTTAAAGTCAGTCATAGCAATGGTCTGGCAAATCTTATTTGGGCAAGCGAAGGAGTAATGTCCTTGATCACCACAATATAAACAAAGATTCTCATCCTGACATCTCTGTTTCTCATTAAAACTGAATGGTTTCCTAATTTCATCAATTTGCATTGGTTCGGGTGAGACGTTAGGATTGTCTGATGGTGTGGCTTTGAACTTTGTAGCTCTATTAAATTGATGCAAATTACTGTCCACACCAAACGCTCTTAATCTTTCATTTTTCCTCTCACTTAGCCTTTGATCAATCCGAATGCACAGTTGGATAAAATCATCCAGATCATTAGGAGTGTATACTCTGGCCAGTTCATCCTTTTGTTAGAAAGGCCGCAACAGAACTGTCTTTTTTTGTAGAATCATTCCATGTGGTGTCTGCAACCAAGCATCGGAATTCAGCGGTATACTAACCCACAGAGCATCCTCCTTGTCGCAGTCTATGGAGTTAAGCTTCAGCTGTGGCACATTGATTAGGATCATCAAAGACTTGGCCCATAGTAGACGTAAAAGATTCCAGATCTTCCAGAATAGCAGTCTTGCTCAATGTATAGAGAGACCCAGCCTAGGGCTTCCCCTTTCAGGACATTGATTATGAAAAAAATCTTCATCTTATCATTTTTTAACTGTGTAGGTTGCATCTGAAAATCTATGCTGCACTGGTTTAAGAAGCCTCTGTATAAGCGACGATCGCCACTGAATTTTGTAGGCAATGGTGGACGCGAAATTTGTGCAGCAGTGGCGGCATAATCTTTTAATTCTTTCTGCAATTGAGCTATTTGTTCCTGCTGAGCTTTAACAAGGGTTTCTAGTTCTCTGATCTTGTTCTGAGAAACGCAGGCAAACTCTTGCAATTCCTTTATTTGTTTTTTTTTAGAGTATTTAGCGCAGCTACTCCCAATTTTGTGCCTGATTATTCTGTCATGGTCCGGAGACTGGATAGGAGCCCAGTGGCAGGGAGGAAGGCTGGCCAACAGGAGATTAGAATATAAGAATAGTCAAACGTAGCCAGGTATGGTACACAGAGAGGCAATGAGGTCCAATGGTTAGGGAAGAAGCAAAGTTGAGGGCAAGTCAAGGTCGATACACGAGTAGAAGATGTCTGCAGGTAAGAAAAGCAACAGGAACAGGAGCTAGATCACAGGCAAGGAGCACAATAATCAGGCACTGGAGAACTAGCCAGGAACTGGCCAGGCTTTTATAGGAAGTCAAGGGGTGTAGCTAAGGCATGCTGAAACATCAGGAGATCACTAGAACTGATCTGGAACACAGGATAAAGGCAAGGAACAGTCCAGTAGCCAGAATAGCTCAGTCAGTAGAGCAGCAGTCCACAAAGGCAGAAGCCCTGGGTTCGAATCCTGATACCCACGATTTTTATACTGTGTGTGTACATATGGAGGTGATGTAGTTCTATGGATATCAATCATTTCATCATGTGTAATGGTCATAACCTCAGGAACCAATTTACCTAGAGAACATAAACCCTTTGAATTCGGAGTTAACCAGAAGTAA
The DNA here is from genome assembly GCF_038048845.1 of Mixophyes fleayi. NCBI lineage: Eukaryota > Metazoa > Chordata > Amphibia > Anura > Limnodynastidae > Mixophyes > Mixophyes fleayi. The sequence continues at coordinate 104,813,807 of NC_134402.1, forward strand.
ACCTTGCTTCCACTAATATAATACACATCATCTGGGAGGAAATAAGGTACAGTACAATCATTCATGATATTACATAAAATTTTGTCAAAACTCCATATGCCTATTCAGGGCCACTGAGAGGGGGGGGAGCGGGTACTAATTACCCAGGCCTGGGCCCTCACTGTTCACTTTTTTTTTTTTCCATTTTTATTTTTTTTAACTGACTTTTTCCTTTTTCCTTTTTTTTTTTTTTGCCACCGGGGGGAAGGTGCGGGGGTCCGGCGGTATGGCGGTTTGGGGCTCCGCCCCTTCATTGGTGGGGGGAGCAGGGTTTTAAAAAAAAAAAAAAGAAAGAAAGATACTCACGTGATCACTGACTGACGGGCATCAAGTCATGCCTGACAGTCCCTGACAGTCAGTGAGGAGCAGCGCAGAGAGAACCAAGACCGAAGAAAGAAGCAGGAAGAGAGAAGAGAGAAGACAGAAGAGAGGAAAACAGCTAATACAAATGTAAGTAAAAAAAAAGGGAGAAACAGTGTGAGGAACATCAGGGAGAGAGAGGCACAGTGTGAAAAAAAGGGGGGGAGAGAGAGGCACAGTATGAAGAAAAAGGGGGGGAGAGAGGCACAGTATGAAGAAAAAGGGGGAGAGAGAGGCACAGTATGAAGAAAAAGGGGGAGAGAGAGAGGCACAGTATGAAGAAAAAGGGGGAGAGAGAGGCACAGTATGAAGAAAAAGGGGGAGGGAGAGAGAGAGAGGCACAGTTTCAGGAAAAAAGGGGGAGAGGGAGAGAGGCACAGTTTGAGGGAAAAAAGGGGCGAAATAGAGGCACAGTATGAGGAAAAAGGGGGGATAGAGAGAGGCACAGTATGAAGAAAAAGGGGGAGAGAGATAGGCACAGTATGAAGAAAAAGGAGGAGAGAGAGAGGCACAGTATGAGGAAAAAGGGGGAGAGAGAGAGGCACAGTATGAGGAAAAAGGGGGAGAGAGAGAGGCACAGAATGAGGAAAAAAGGGGAGAGAGAGAGGCACAGTATGAAGAAAAAGGGGGGGAGAGAGGCACAGTATGAAGAAAAAGGGGGAGAGAGAGAGGCACAGTATGAGGAAAAAGGGGGAGAGAGAGGCACTGTATGAGGAAAAAAAGGGGGGGTAGCAGAAAGGCACCGAGTGATGGAGAGGGGGGTGCAGGATGGCACAGTGATGGAGAGCGGGAGCAGCATGGCCCAGTACATGTGAGATATTTAGACATAACAAAGACCGATCTAGGGAGTATTGGCAAAGCTTTAGACTAGGGGACCTAGTGATATTATATCTCCCGTTTATGGACCTCCCTCCCCATAATTCGGGAATGAGATGTTTAACGGGAATGGTACTAGTTCTACATTATGTGTCCCTGAGGCACATGAGAGCACACCCAGCACTCTGTTTGGTTTAAGACCTTACCCACTAAGGAGTGATAATCATCTAAAGGATGCCCGCCCAATTCCAGATTACTATTGAACTAACATCGCTGGATGCACTTCTCTTTAACTAGGGAGTCACAGTACTTACAAATATTCTCCAGACAATAGCCCCTCACACTGTTTCTGAGTTTCAGAGCTAGCAGATCTTTTCATTACCCCTGAACTGGGTTTGGCAACAGGCTGTATTGATTGTTCTAACAACTTTTCCTCCAGATGTCAGTAGCTGCAGTCTTTAGGTCTCACGGAACAGTTTCACAAGTGACAGATCTGTGTTGTCAGTCTCAGTTTTGTCTTGTACCTTCTCCGGATTGTTGACTTTCCTGCAGTGAGTTGAATGGACCCAAGTGTCTCTTTCTGCTACCTTCAGAGATGTGGTGCTGGTCATTAACACTTGGTGCGGGCCTTCCCAACGGTCTGTTAAACAACCTGAGCGTAAGTAGTTGCAGATCATAACATATTCCCCAGGCTCAACATCATGACAATTTGTTTCTGGCATACCAGGTGACAGCAATTTGAGTTTCTGTTGTTATTGTTTAAGCTGTCTGCTCATTTTTATGAGATATTGCACAGTCATTTCATTATTGCACTTTAAATCATCCTGTGGACCTATGGTCAAATGAGGTTGTCTGCCAAAAAGTATCTCAAAGGGGGACAGATTAAGAGGAGGTCTGGGAGTGGTTCTGATGCTATGGAGGACTAGTGGCAAAGCTTCGGGCCATGCCAATCCGGTTTCAGCCATTATCTTACTCAGTTTGTTCTTAATGGTATCTTTTCCCTTTCCACCTTACCACTGGCTTGTGGTCTGTAAGGAGTATGAAGTCTGCTATTGATTCCTATAAGTTTACACATGTTCTAAAATAAATTACTAGTAAAATGAGTACCCCTATCACTTTCTATAATTCTAGGGATACCATATCTGCATCCAAATTCCTGAACAATTTTCTTAGCAGTAAAGTGGCAGCTGGAAATGGCTCTACCCAGTTAGAAAACACATCAGTACAAACTATTACATATTTGAGATTCCTGCGAGGTGGTTATTGGATGAAGTCAATTTGTATTACCTGAAAAGGTCCGTCTATAGGAGGGATATGGGATGGCTCAGTTGGCATTGTCTTCCCGACATTTTTCCTCAAACAAGTAAGACAAGACATTGCCTTCTTACCAGCCTGAGAAGAAAAGCCTGGTGCACACCAGTAGGCTCTAACCGGCTTACACATACCTTCTTTACCTAAATGATGCTGCCTCAGCCAGGCCTGGGTAATATGCCCTGGGAGCCACGGGCCTACCTTGTCCATCTCTCCAGAGTCCAGAGGACTCTTGACCACATCCCTTTGCCTTCCAGATCGTCTTTTCCTGTAGTGAACACAAATCTTGCATTTCAATTCATTTCTGTGTGTTTGTCGTTTGAAAAACCATCATTTTGTCAGTTGATACATTTACAGATAACCCTTCTGCCCACTTGGCAGCTCATTTGCTCTGCTATTGCCCACTGATACCTGGTCTTCTTTGTATGTGTGAGCTTTGCATTTGATGACGGCTACTGCCTAAGTTAACTGTATCGCTATCAAGAGTCCTTTTATGTGATGTGAATGTGTTACTGCTATGCCTGCTGCTGTCATAACATTTCTAAGACCCCAAAGGGCCCTGAAATCATGCACTACCCCAAAGGCGTACCTAGAGTCAGTGTATATATTAGCTGATTTACCCTCTGCCAACTCACACAATCTCCTAATTGCCACAAGTTCGGCCACTTGGGTGGGCCAAGGGGTTCAGCTTCTATAACACCCTCATCATCTACAACAGCGTAACCAAAACATAGTTCTCCTGTGTCTGTCTGTCTATAACTCCCATCCGTGTAAAACATAAAAATCTACATTTTCTAAGGGTGTGTCACGTATATCAGGTCTCGCAGTAAAAGTCTGGTTCATATATTCCATACAATCATGTGTATCAGTATACCTGCAAAATTCACCTCTAGCCAGAGTCCCCTCCCCTTCCACCCTTTGTGCATCTTGAGGCACATATAGTAGATATGTAGCTGGATTTAAAGTATTGCACCGTTTGATGGTGATGTTTGCAGGTGCCATCAGAGCTAGTCCCCACTTTGTGAACCTTGCTGAAGAGACATGTCTGGTTTGAGCTGAATTTAACAGAGCAGATACTGCATGTGGTGTATAGACAGTTGAATCATGTCCTAATACTACAACCTCGCTCTTACTTACCAGAAGAGCAGTTGCTGCTACACTTCTTAAATATGTTTTGAGTGATTTTGCCACAGTGCCCAATTGTGCACTGTAGTATGCTATCGGTCTGCTAGCGTCAAAATGTTTCTGTGTCAAGACACCTGTTGCACAACAATCAGCCTCCGTACAATACAACTCAAATGGCTTTTAATAATCCGGTATTCCCAAAGCAGATGCCTTAGTCAAACTCTCTTTAAGGTTAAAGAATGCCTCCTCTGAGTCCTCTGTATGTGTAACACGCTCAGGCTTTGAGGATGAGACTAATTCCTGCATTGGTAATGCTAGAATAGAAAAACCTGGAATCCATGATCTACAATATCCACACATCCCCAAGAAGGTACAGATCTGCTGTTGATTCTGCGGCAGGGTCAGGTTTTGTATTGCTTGTATTCTGTCTGTTGTTAGGTGTCTTAGCCCCTGGGTTAGACAGTGTCCCAAGTATTTAACCTTAGTCTGACATGGCTTGTTTGAGAGAGATGGAGCAACAACAGTTTAGTATCATGCACAGATGACATAAACAAAACAGAACATAGCAATAAATTATCTATATATTAAATTAGAATAGACCCATTGCTTGGTTGGAAGGATTGCAAACAGTCATGTAAAGCCTGGGAGAAAATACTAGTACTGTCAATGAACCTCTGGGGGAACCTTGGCTATATATATTGCACCCCCTATAGGAAAATGCAAAAAAGTATTGACAGGATGAAGAGGGACAGAGAAGAAGGCAGAACAGAGATCAATGACAGTGAAATGACTGGCAAATGGTGGAATCTGAATAAGTATGACACCTGGATTGGGCACTACGGGGAATTGGCTCTCAACAACTTTGTTAATTCCCCTTAGCTCTTGGACTAATCTAAGCCCTTCCCCCCCATTCTTCTTCACTGGGAAAATTGGACTATTGGCTGTGCTGGATGTACAAATTAGGATCCCTTGTTGCTGCAGCCTTTCAAATACAGGATACACCCCTAATTCCACCTCCAGTTTTAATGGGTACTGTGGGATTTTTTCAGATTAACCGTTACAGGAGCTACATTTGCCATCAATTCAGTGCTCTGTCCATCTTTGGTCCATAGGGAACCCGGTTTTTGTGATAATATTTCCTTTACCTGAGATCGACCTTGTTCTAGAATGGTAGAGTACAGCATTAACCTTTGCGGGGAGTCCAATATGTCCTGTACCTTATATACAACCTTTCCTGATATGTCTAGAAATACACCATCAGGGGTATAGTAAATGACACATCCCATTTTACACAATAAATCACTGCCCAGTAGGTTAGTAGGAGCCGCTGAAGCCAAGAGAATGGAATGTTTGGTATACAGGGGCCCAATAGTAACCTCTGCAGGTTTAGTCAAAGGGCAATGCACTCTCCCCGTTGCCCCCATAGCTGGAACAGTTCTGTTAGTAACCTGTAGACTCAAAGAAGAAGTTATCACGGATCTGGCCACCCCTGTACCCACATGAAAAGTTTGTGCTACACCAGATACATCAACTGTCACTGTAGGTTCTTCCCTAAGATTTTCAGTTAACCTAACTGGTTGTAGGATACAGGTATGACCTAGCCCCTAGTATTGGTTACTGTTCTTCCGCAAAGCATTTGCTGCTATGATGTGTGCAGGCAACTGCTGGGAAATCTCTGAGAAGTGTGTATGTGTCCTATCTTGTTGGCAGGGCCCGGGTACAACAAATTCATGGGGCCCCCCTCATAGTCAAGTAAGCCCCAAAAATTTTTGGGTGTATGGTCATACATTCAGGGGCGTGGCTAGCTAAACGGCGGTGCAGAAATTTTGGGAGGTGTGGTCATGCATTTGGGGGCGTGGCAAATGTGCCATTGGGGCGTGGCTAACATAAAAACCACTAGGCTCTCAATTCGCCGGAGCGTCACATATGTTCAAGCACTCCTGACTTTCAGGACATCTACCACCACAGTGTAGTATACAAACAATGCAGTGTGTACACAAACAGTTCAGTCTTGGCCTACACCTTACATTGGGCACAACATTCACCAAAAATTGGTATTGTCCCTACTAGAATCACAACATTTCACACACTGTGCTGCTCTCTCCTACCTGTTCTTCTCACTTTCTCCACCTGTGGCTGCTGGTTTCTTTAGTTGTGGCTTGTCCGGATCCGGAAATGTTGAAGGACCTATTTTGAAAAAAAAATGGCTATATTTAGAAAATTACAGCCAGCCCCGGCGTTAAATCAATAGCACCCACGATTAATAATTAGGCCTTCCTCCAGCCCCAACATTAAAATAATACTATTCACATTTCATAAATAAACCTATTTCCCTTCCTGCAAACAGCCCCAGCAATACCTATTTCCCGCAACCATCACTGCCATTAAATAATTCATAGTCACATTTAATAAATAGACCTCATTCTCCCTAAACTCACCCCAAGATTCAATAGCCCCCAAACCACCCCATCTTAAATTAATAGTCCCTACTATTAAATTGCCTCACCATCACCCTACAAACAAAATAGCGCCCATTAATTAGCCGCCACCTACCTCACACACACTACATTGCAACAAGCCCCCTGTGCCATTACACACACAATACTGTGCCCCTTCATCACAACTACACTGTACCCCCTTATGCTCACACTGCGACCTCCATGCTGCTTTTCCCCCTTCTTTTTTACTTTGTGCCTCTCTCCCACTTTTTTTATTCCTCTGTTCCTCTCTCCGACTTTTTTTCCTCCTCTGTTCCTCTCTCCCACTTTTTTTTCCTCCTCTGTTCCTCTCTCCCACTTTTTTTCCCTCCTCTGTTCCTCTCTCCCCAATTTTTTTTTATTCCTCTGTGGCTCTCTCCTTTTTTTCCTCCTCTGTTCCTCTCTCCCACTTTTTTTCCCTCCTCTGTTCCTCTCTCCCCAATTTTTTTTTATTCCTCTGTGGCTCTCTCCTTTTTTTCCTCCTCTGTTCCTCTCTCCCACTTTTTTTCCCTCCTCTGTTCCTCTCTCCCCAATTTTTTTTTATTCCTCTGTGGCTCTCTCCTTTTTTTCCTCCTCTGTTCCTCTCTCCCACTTTTTTTTCCTCCTCTGTTTCTCTCTCCCCAATTTTTTTTTATTCCTCTGTGGCTCTCTCCTTTTTTTCCTCCTCTGTTCCTCTCGCCCACTTTTTTTTCCTCCTCTGTTTCTCTGTCCCCTTTCTTTATAGTAATGTCCCTCTCTGTTTTCCTCCCCTTGCCTCTCCGTTTCTTTACTTACCTTTTGTCAACTTCTTTCTTTTCTTTTCTACTCTTCTGTCTCCTCTTCTGTCTTTTTTCTTCATGCTGGCTGCGGCGCTCCTCACTGACTGACAGGCGTGACTTGATGACGTCACGCTCGGCAGTCAGTGTGAATGGAGGAGAGGAGGGACACGGCGCCGCGCGATCACGTGAGTAGTTTTTTTTTTTTATTATTTATTTTTTCTTCCAGCTCCCAAGAACCCCCCCCCCCCCCCCCCGCGGGAAAAAAAACAAAAAAAGTTAAAAAAAAATAGCGCAAGAGAGAAAAGTAAAATAAAATAAAAAAAAAAAAATAATTAGCAGCGAGGGCCCGGGTAAACTGTACCCGCTCCCCCCCCCTCTCGGCGGCCCTGCTTGTTGGTATATATGTGATCCCCTTCTGGTTGGCCCAAATCTTCTATTGTCCCTATGTTCCCCTCTATCTCTTTTCTCTTGACAGTTTCTTGCTACATGTCCAATTTTAAAACATTTGAAACACCTCATTGTCTCTTGCTTTTGTCGCTCTCCATAATACGTGTTGTTATTCTGTGGTCGTGTGTGTAGTGCTTCTAAAACCTGCATACTTACCATCATTAACCTCTCACTTTGCGCTTCTCTCTTCTTTCCTATATTTTTGTCATGCTCCACAGCAGACTCTCTAAGAGCATCTACCGTGATTCCCCTCCAATAAGGTAAAGAGGTTTGTACCCTACTATTTAGATTTTCCTTGAGACCATCCATTAACACTGTCACAGCTACCTTCCTATGATGCACATCATCTTTTATGTCTGATATACCTATGTACTGGATCATTGCTGCCAGAGCTCTTGCAAAATAATCTGACGCATTTTCACTATCCTTTTGTTAGATAGTAAATATTTTGCTCTAATTTACCACCATTGGAAAGCATATGGTCAACTGTGAGATTATACGTTTAATATTTTCCTGATTATCATTATCTGTTAAGGACTTCTCTTCCTCCAACATACAATCCTTAATAAACTTTTGTATGTCCCAATGCAATATGATGTAGCACATGCCCTTGTGTTTCTAACTCCCATTGTCCTATAGATTGTAAGCTTGCGAGCAGGGTTCTCTTACCTCTCTGTCTGTATGTAGTAATCAGTATTGTCTTATCAGTGTTTGTTCCCAATTGTAAAGCGCTACGGAATTTGCTGGCGCTTTATAAATAAATGTTGATGATGATGATGATGATGATGATGATGATGATGTCACTATTGGGAGGAAGACAGGTCCTCAACACCACTCGTCAATTTTTATTAGTTGGCTCATGTGCATTACCTAAATCTTTAACAAATTTCTGACTTTTGGCCAACTCTTTCCTAGGATCTGGGAAATCAGACATAATTGAATGCAGCTCAGATCTAGCCCATGGACAATGCATTGCTACATGTTTTATGGGAACTACACCATCTTTGTCCGCTTTCCCATTGGGAACTGCTATTGTGCGGACATGATGCAAACCTACCAAATCGCTACATTCTGGATTAATTGCTGAAATTACTGTTTCAGAACAATGAATGTTACCCCGTTTATTAATATCTATGCTACTCTCACCAATTTCAGATGATGCCCTGCTGGTGGGACTGTTCCCTTTCGTTGTCTGAGTGGTACCTCTTGTATGTTAATTGCATGGGCAATGGCTGAAATAACAGTGGGTTCATCATCTTCTTCAGAAACATTACCTTTGAAATTACTTAATACAGGATATAAATTACTTGTTTAATTTTTATAATTTTTGGTATCGGCTGTACTTTTGCCCCCGCCCGCATATGGCGATGGGGGAGCGCCTCCCTTCTCCTCGCTTCGCAACACTTCCTTCCAGTAAGCACACGTTACCCTGCCACGTGTTCCCTTCCTGTTGCCACAGTTTTAAACAGTCATTGTGTTTTACTCTTTGTTTCAATGATTTCAAATAAATAAAACAGATTTTATTTCTAACAGTACTTAATACCTCTGAATTGAAAGTACAAACTTTGGGAAATGGTTTCACACATTCATTGGTCATCTTGATCCACTTATCACAGTACTTTGTTGGGTACGCACCATATTTCTTACACATTATATACCGAGCAGACCCTGTCGGTCCTGCTTTGACCTGTACGTCGGTCACATCGGCCATCTCACACGTTTGCTTAGCACCCATGTGGAAACGGAATTTTCCAATGTTTCGCAATGCAAAAACTCAGGTGTGAGATTTGTGGTGGCCGTGGACGAATTACACAAGCTGCGTCCACTCTCTTCTTCTCCACTGTGTAACACTAAACAATACACAAGACTGACAGCGTACCCAGCGAAGTCCCTAACACAGGCCCTTTCTACTGAACTGACGGAATTATTAACACTTTACAGCATAAAACAATATCCCACCTTTTCAGACAGGTTCCTGCTGATTACTATACCACTGGTAGCCCTAAGTATTTACTAATACCAGCCTTACCAGCGTACCTCCTCCAGTCGCTCACAATCACTCAATCACTAGTTACGTATATAACATGTGCGGTCCGACCGCGCGGCACACAGATACTAAGCTATCTGTATACTACGCAATTACAATTGCGATTGGTCACAAAATTACCCTGCTTTCACAAACACAGTATACCTTCCTTGAATACCCTTCCTCGGTTCTCTTTTATACCCTGTTTCGTCAAACAGCAACCGGCATCAACTTTACTTTATCTATACAGTCACAAAATTCACATACACCTTTGTTTTCTGCGCAGAAAAAAACTTTCCCAAATGTTTGTAATAAGTTTTCAGAGGTTTTAACAATTGATTACACTATAAAATACAACAGGACTATCTATCAAAACAACTGATTAAACACATGGAATTTTATGCATACACTATGCAAAATAAATCAAATGGAATCGCACTATGACAATAAAAAGAAACAGGTTTTTCTTTATTTCTTGTCCCTAGGTTCTAACCAGCGCTTCATGGATTACACAAAACGGACATTCGGTTCCACAACACAGAATGATAAACAGGCCTCGAACACATTGTGTTCTTACCCAATTATGACGCGTCTTCCAACACTTGTTGAGGACCCGAAATCCGTAGGATTTGCGAATCTTCCGGTAATGTGATCTCACTGCTCCGAACTCCCAAATTGTTATGTTCGTCTAGTCCAGGGGTAGGCAACCTGCGGCTCTCCAGGTGTTGTGAAACTACAAATACCAGCATGCCTTGCCACCTATCTGCTGGTTATCTACTGGAAAAGCATGCTGGGACTTGTAGTTTCAAAATACCTGTAGAGCCACAGGTTACCTACCCCCGGTCTAGTCGCTATCAATGAAAATTGTCCACTTCGATTTGTGTGGTTCCAACGCAGAAAGAGATTTAATAGCAAGATGCCACAAATAAAAATTCAATAAATAAAGTAAAGCCGATACATACGCAAACGTTCTGGATCCAGCATATAGTCATTCAATCCTGAAGTCTGTGGTCAAGTAGACTGTATGATGGCCCCAGTGCTTGGTTTATATACAGTTTGTGATACATAAAAAACAGTAGTGATGTCATGGCAAGTTTCCATTGGTTCAGCATTCAGGACAGTCCAGTATAATGCAGGTCATAGTCGGTTCAAACAATGTCCTCCAAGGGTGGGGGTCAACTCTCCAACAGCGGCATATGTATCTTCCCGCTGAAAAGCTGGTTTAAGCTGGTCTATTAACATTATACACACAATATCATTCTGATCATTAATCCTCTGTGGGCCAGGTGAAGCACGTAGGGTACGTCTGCTTCGACATTTGCATACACCATATTCTGCTGGAATATCCTAACTACATTGATAGCCGGGGGCAATAGCCAGTAACTACTCATCGCTTCGCTACACCACACATGCGCACCACCAGACGTACTGCATTCAGAACACTGTTTACTCGAGCCATTTACATCAAATGCTCCCCACTCCCAGGGGAGGTAAAATATCTACACAGGACTCAATGGAAGGAACTTTACCATGCAGGTATTGAGTGAGTCTGGCTTCATTCTTTTAGAACTGCATGTACTTTCTCCATCTATTCTGCATTTCTTTTCTGGGATGTTTCATCATATTTAACATAGTAACATAGTAACATAGTTGATGAGGTTGAAAAAAGACACCAGTCCATCAAGTTCAACCTATTTTGGATCTCCTGCGATCCTGCACTTATATTTGAAATTGATCCAGAGTAAGCAACCGCCAATCTGTTTCAATTGTGATAATTCCCCCAGACTCAATATTGCAGTCCTATTTTTACCCTATATCCACTACTATCCTTCATTTTAATTAACGGTCATATCCCTGGATACACTTTTCCGCTAAAAATTTGTCTAAGCCTTTCTTAAACATATCTATAAAATCTGCCATCACAACCTTCCCTGGCAATGAATTCCATATCTTGACTGCCCTTACTGTAAAGAAGCCCTTCCTTTGCTGGTTGTGAAATTTTCTCTCCTCTAACCTTAGGGAGTGACCACATGTCCTGTGTATAGTCCTTGGGGTAGAAAGTTCCCATGAAAGTTCTCTGTATTGACCCCTAATGTATTTGTACATAGTAATCATATCTCCCCTTAGACACCTCTTTTCTAAAGTAAACATGCCTAAACTGGCTAACCTTTCCTCATAACTTAATGACTCCATACCCTTTATCAATTTTGTCGCCCTTCTCTGAACCCTTTCTAGTTCCAAATTATCTTTTTTATAGAGTGGTGCCCAGAACTGTACTGCATATTCAAGATGAGGTCTTACCAACGATTTATACAGTGGCAAAATTACACTGTCTTCCCTTGCATCTATGCCCCTTTTTATGCATGCCAATACTTTGTTTGCCCTTGCAGCTGCTGCTTGACATTGAGCACTATTGCTAAGTCTACTGTCTACCAGCACTCCCAAATCCTTTTCCATTATAGATTCTCCTAAATTAATTCCATTTAATTTATAGATTGCGTTCTTGTTTTTGATCCCTGAATGCATAACCTTACATTTATCTGTGTTAAACCTCATATTCCATTTGGCCGCCCAATCCTCCAGTTTATTTAGGTCCCTCTGTAGAGAAGCTACATCTTGCTCTGATTTTATTACCTTACAGAGTTTAGTGTCATCTGCAAAAATAGAAACTTTACTCTCTAAACCATCACCAAGGTCATTAATGAATATATTAAAAAGGAGTGGTCCCAGCACGGAACCTTGAGGTACTCCACTTAAGACTTTTGACCAATTAGAAAATGTTCCATTTATCACAACTCTCTGTTCCCTATTCTCTAACCAGTTTTCGATCCAAGTACAAATGTTGATTCCTAGACCCAGTTCTCTAATTTTGTAAACCAACCTCTTGTGTGGCACTGTATCAAAGGCCTTTGCAAAATCTAATTAGACCACATCTACTGTGCTGCCCTGGTCTAAGTTTCCACTAACTTCCTCGTAGAAACTAATTAGAATAGTTTGACATGACCTATCCCTCACAAATCCATGTTGATTCCCACTAATAATAATTTGGACTCTCAGTTTACAGCAGGAGTGCAATACCCATTCAGTGTTGATTCCCCTCTTGCATATTCATCTATTCTGCTCTAATACCACTATCCACTTCTCTACAAGGACATTTGGTATGCCTGAACCTGATACATAGTTGTCTGGTTGTTCACTGCTTGCACTTTCATTGTGATTTACACAAGCAGTGTTTGGATGATTTACCCTAGACATGTTTCAGAGGCTGCTTTATATACCCTAAGGTGCATCCTGCTTGGGTTAGGGAGATTTTGACGGTCAGACATGCTGGCTGCAGACAGATGAGCAGAGTAAGCGTCCTGCTGCTAGGCAACAGGACGTGGTTGCTGACAAGGTGCAGGTGTCCGTCTCCTGCACCAAGTGTCAGTGCGGAGATGGCGCCTGACACGCTGCAACTCTGCTCATGCGCCGGTCTATACGGCCGTCGGGGATAGATGCATCCCGTTGCTTTTCTGCATCTGTCCTCATCTGTTCTGTTATAAAATGTAACAAAATGTCTAAAAATTACATTTACAATTATTATTATGTCCACATTTTATAAAGTTTGGACAAGTTTTTTTTCCAGAGCTATCTAACCCAAAAGATATATGCATAATATGAAGACTGGACTACAAGAGTACATTGAAGATATATAAAAATAAACCTTCTGTTAATATTTACATAAGTGTGCATTACAGATGTGATTATTATTTTTTAAAAAGTATAGTCATGGTCAAAAGTTTTGAGAATGACACAAGTATTGGTTTTCACAAAGTTTGCTTCTTCAGTGTGTTGAGACCTTTTTGTCAGATGTTGCTATGGTATACTGAAGTACAATTACAAGCATTTCATAAGTGTCAAAGGCTTTTATTGACAATTACATTACGTTTATGCAGAGTCAATATTTGCAGTGTTGACCCTTCTTTATGAAGACCTCTGCAATTCAAAAATGTGTTTGCCCACCCACCTCCTGAGGATTGACCACAATCATAAAGTCTGGGAAGTTTCCTGGCCATGGACCAAAAATTTTGATGTTTTGATCCCGAGACACTTAGTTATCACTTTCGCCTTATGACAAGATGCTCCATCATGCTGGCAAAGGCATTGTTCGTCACCAAACTGTTCTTGGATGGTTGGGAGAAGTTGCTCTTGGAGGATGTCTTGGTACCATTCTTTATTCATGGATGTGTTCTTAGCCAAAATTGTGAGAGAGCCCACACCCTTGGCTGAGAAGCAACCCCACACATGAATGGTCTCAGGATGCTTTACTGTTGGCATGACACAGGACTCATGGTAGCGCTCATCTTTCCTTCTCCGGACAAGCATTTTCCATATGCCCCAAACAATCTGAAAGGGGATTCATCAGAGAAAATGACTTTACCCCAGTCCTCAGCAGTCCAATCTTCATGACATTCTGGAGTATATGCAAATTGCCATCATAAAATCTGAGTCAGCGGACATTGTGAAAAATAATATTTGTGTCATTCTCAAAACTTTTGGCTATGACAGTAGTGTAATAATACAGGAGCAATCTTTATACAATAACACACAGACATAGTACTATAAGAGAATATTGTGTTAATAATAATAATGATAGATTTATGTTTTCAAATGTTATTGACAATGGGCATTTTGGAGAAAATGGGAATGCAAATGTCCATTGTAAAGGTAAATCTTTTTGTCTATATTTCTGGCGTGTTAAATTTTTTGGGGGGGAGTGTTCAAAGCGTGGTTTTCTACCACATACTGTACATGTTGATACTTGTTAAATAATGAATTTAAACTAAATGAAAGTCAAGCAAAACATTTTTTCCTCTGTTTCACATAGCAGCAGTGTGAGCAGAAAACACCCAGGACGTCATTCCCAGGGAGTCAATGGCCACGGAAGAGACCAGCCCATTGAGGCTAAACAGAAATGAAGGTAAACAAATGTAATATCTTATCCTAGCTGAAAAACATGTTTGATTTTGTAGACCTGACACTGTAGGTCTTTGATGACTCAATGTTGGCCATGGAAAATTATTGTGTATATCTTCAGAGTGGTAAATAGGTGCTTGGATTAACTGAACTTTATATTCTACTGATTTAACCTTGTAACTAACATTAATCCTGAATAAAAGCTCATACGTCATAAGTATAAAAAGTCATAAGTATAATTGTTGCTGTTGTGCATAAGCATATAAAACAAGAATGATAATCCAAAAGCATAAATTCAATAAAATGGAAACATAATGACAAACTAATGGAACAAAAGCAACGCCCAAGTCCCAATTGTCAATAATGATGGATGAACTCTGCATTTAGGGAATGTATTTATTGATTTAAATTGTCAAAAAAAAGTTTGTTCAAAAATAAAAAAATAAATGCTGTTTCAATTTACTTGTTTCATTGAACATAGATTAGATGTATTTAATAATAAAGTGAAAACATAATTATTAAACAGTGTGGTGCAGTCACAGAGCACAATACATATTTATAGGATGGTAATAGTGCGCATTCTCTACAAATAGGGCAGTCGCAGAACATTCTCAATGCACAATACGTAGAGACAATCAGTACAAACATAAAAAGTTGGTTACGGTCAAGGTAAAATAAATAAAGAAAGAAAATTTGGCTGATGTGGCTGTACACAAGACATATGCACTGTTAATGTAGCATTGCTCTTTATTCATAGAGGAAATGAAGCAAGTGGTCCTCTTTTTAATTGTGAGCAGTATTAATTGAGAAATGCGGCATACGCTTCACACTACATTCTCAACTGGGTGTACTGTACGCTAGCCCTATCTGTATGCTCTGGGTTGATTTTTGTGCATATCCAAGGTACTTCTGGCATAAACCTGATGCATATGCTGCTTGTGTAGAACTGGGGGTAAATGTATCAAGCTGAGAGTTTTCCGGCGGGTTTGAAAAGTGGAGATGTTGCCTATAGCAACCAATCAGATTCTAGCTGTCATTTTGTAGAACGTACTAAATAAATGATAGCTAGAATCTGATTGGTTTTTCAAACCTGCCGGAAAACTCTCAGCTTGATACATTTACCCCCTGGACTCTTTTCGAGATGCTTATGACTGAGCATACACACATATATAAGCTTTTTTGTTTAGGTTCATCTTTTTTTCTTTTTTTTTTAAACGTATTTTTGAGGCAAACACAACTCAGCATCAGGTCCTCAATCTCGATTTATCCTGGAAAAGTGAAGACCTTATTGTACATTTGTCCATTTTGTTACTATATCTAACTTTGAAAGTTGCTTGGGAGCTTTTCCTGTGTAGGCAAAAAAACTTCCAAGCTTGCAAAGCAATATACAGTTCTATTTGAAGACGAGATAAGATTAAATTTGAACAGGTATTGGACATGATAAATATGCATTCTACCGCTTTCATGGGTCACGGAAAGCCACTAACTTCAAACATGTTATCTATATTATTACTAAACTATTTCCCTAGAAAATGTTAATTAACATTCTTAAAGTTAAAACTTGCTTATGCTTTGGATGTGGATCAAGAGATTTTCTCCAGCTTCCAGTACTTATAATAAAGTGACTTCACGTGAGCCCCTGCAATCAATGCATTGAAAAAAAGCGTTAATTGCAAGAATATCTCTGCAGAAGAGTGAACATGAATTTGGTGTCAATGTGCAGTTAATATTGAAGTAGGTTGTTGTGTTGTGTTTACAATTGGTTTACTGCATACTTGCCTACTTTTGAAAAATAATTTCAGGGAGATTGTGAAAGTAACACGTGCACTGCCACAGGGGATGTGTCCTGCTCTACCTATGGTTGGTGTCTAGCTCCATTCATTGGTGGAACCTATAGTATTGTGCGCAGCATTCTGTAAGAAAGGGGGTTGTGCAAGAGTTGCATGCTGCCAGAGGTTATGGCAACACCGGTGATAATCAAGCAGCACAACATTGAAATTACTGCTCCACTACTACTGTCTCCCATGGGTGCACAAATGCATGTGATAACTGGACAAATAAATAGAGCAAAACAAAAGAGCCCTATTGTTGCGCTAAACGGTTCAATAGGTCTTTCTTTTGAAGAGGGGTTCCGACGGACCGAAGTGGCATATGAGATAAGCCTGGCTTTCTTGGCTATCTGGTACACACCTTAATAATTCTGTGCACAGTTGTGATCTAAGAGAAATGGATTACACTATAGGGCACCCTCTGTGTTCTTATTTCTTGTTAGATGATTTATGCTTGCTGATTTCAAGCGAATAAATAGAAGGCTGCCAGTGGAGGCGTACAATAAGACTTTTCATGAAAGAACTGGAATGCAGATTTTTCAAGTGCAGAGTGAAGCACCATTATATACTTCCTTTTGGTTACATTAAAATGTTTATTTGTATTTCACATAATAAAGATTTAAATTCATGTTTTATTATATAGTTCCAAACAAAATATTGTTAATTAAATAAAGCTATACTGTATATACTCTAAAGCTATCTGTATTTATCTTTCTTTTTCTATCAATCGATTCATAGCTATACACACATATACTGTATATACTTTCAATTATTTTTTTTTATTCCTATATGTGAATGTAATTAACCACTTAAAAACAATATATGTATTCAAACAGAAGCGCATTGTTCAGATGACTAAATGGTTGATTATAAGTGTGCGCATGTGGAATATACACACAACTAGTTATAGGAAGAAACATAGTCATGCATACAATGCAAATAGCTCTTAACTGTTAAGTTTGAGCATCCACAAGCATAATTGTATGTCACCCTGTACAAAGAAGATCAGTATGTAAACGGTTTACCATGGCAGGCATACAGGGCAATGCTGTACTTTCCACTGACCTTACTTGCTCAGGAGAGTAGGCAATTATGGTTTATTGCTACATACTTCTGTGCAAAGGTAAAATTACACTTACTAGGTAGTATATAGTAGAGTGAATTGTTCTGTGCTGAGCTAAATGTTTCTTGTTCATAAGCTAAGTTCTGATACAGAACACCTCTACAAGTAAATGTCAGTAGCCAGCATCATGATTCATGGGGGCGACCCTGGTTGCAATACCACTATTTAGCGAGGCAGCTAACAGCAAATGCAATGCTGTTAGCTACAGATCTCTGAGGCTGCGGATCTCTTAGTTTGGCCTTGTGAGAATACCACATCTCACAAGACCAGACTAAGTACAGTCTGCACCCGCACTGACAGGGCAACTAACAGCAAACATATATGCTGCCGGCTGCCTTTCAACAGAACAAAAACAAAAATATATGCAGTGCAGTGCTGGAGGCTGAAAGAGAAGAGGAACAGGGCCAGAAGAAAGAAAGGTAAGTTTAACCTATTGCTTAAATATCAGGAGGGGAGGAGGAGGTGATAAATTGTCTGGGAAGTGGACTTGATGGCTGTAGGGGGGCCATAAATTGGCCACTGGTTGTTGATAAGAGGAGGGTGATGAATTGGCTGGTGAGGGTTTGGGAAATTAATTGGTGTGGGAGTGATGGAATGGCAGGGGGAATGGTTGATCAAATGGTTGGGGTGTCATAAATTGGCTGCTGGGAGTTGATAAAATGGCTGAGGGGGGTTGGTGAGCAAATGACTAGTTAAGTGGGTGATCAAATGGCTAGGGGGGTCATAAACTGTCTACTGGGGGTTGATAAACATGACTAAGGGGATGAATTGGTTGTGGGGATGGGTGGTGAAATGACTGGTGGATGGGTGATGAAATCACTGGGGGATCATAAATTGGTCACTGGGGTGTGAGTAAATGGCTGGGGGGTTGGTGATGAAATGACTGGGTGGGGGAATGATCTCTGTATTGGGTGGCGTTCACAAGGATGCTCTCTGTACTCTCAGTGGTCACTAGAATGCTAAATACTATTCAGGTGAGGCTAGTAGAAATTAGTAGATGATTATAAATAATTTTTATATATTTTATTATCTGTATATGCCTGTACTAAGGGGTTGTTTTATTTGGTCATAATGGAGTATTGTGTTTGAACAGCCTAATCAGTCAGAGTTTGTTAACATTTTGCATCACAATATAATTTTTGCATGTTTTCAATACAAGACTCCAAGTTTCCAGGAGCCAGCCAACTGACAGCAAAGCTCAAAGTACAAGCAAGAGAGAACATCAGGTAGTCAACGCTGTAAGATCAGATAAGCGAGAACAGAAATTTGACTGCTGAATTTTACTGTAATAAGTTCAGTCAACATGTAGCTCCCTATATACAGTATGCTATTTTAATATGTTTGCAGAATGAAGTTTGTTTTATGTACTAATAAATATTTTATAATTTTGTAAGACTGGACACAATTTTTTTTATTGAAAACAAGACTCTGCCAATATACATTATATATACTTTATAGTGAATCATCTAAATTATTCTCACAGTATTGTTCCTTTTAGTGGTCTCTTTTGTAAAGTTTATTGATAAATATGCAAGGCTTCTCTGAACAGCAGCAATGAGGATTTCTGTCTATTTAATTAAATAATAATAACATATATACAGTGGTCAAAGTGGGCTGGTATATGGTCGTGTGTGTACTGTATATTGTGAAAGAAGCACTAGGAAAGCAATAAATGTCCTGAATTGATGGGTTTTAAAACCCCACGGAAATAGACATAGTGGCATAGTTTCTCACATGCACATTTAACTTCCTGCTTAAATAAATCAGAAGGTGCTCCTCACCATTTTTACTTTGGGATAACACTGCCCCTATCCCTACATTTGACGGATCTGTCTGCATGACAAATTCATTTTTAAAATCAGATGTCATTAAAACAGGTAGCACAATGGTGCACAATGCTAACTTCAATGCCTGAAAAACCTTTTCTGCCTCAGGATTCTACTTAATCACAACTGACATCCCACATAGGGAACTCGGTGAATCTTTCTCCTTTCTTGTTAAATTTTGATTCCTGCATGGGCAAATATTAATATTCTCTACCTCCTCCATAACTAAATTCCTAAAGGTTTCCACAAAATGACCCCTAGCATGGATAGGGTTAAAGGTACATTTCTTGCTGAACCCATTACTACATTCGGCTTGATCCTGATCATCTTATGAAAAACAGTTCTTTAAAGACAATTTCCTCAAAAACATCTGTACATCAATATAAACTTCAAATAAATTCAATTTACTAGTCGAGGAAAATTTCAATCCCCTACATAGAAGTGATTCCCCTTATTTTGTTATGGTATATTTGCTCAAGTTAACTATCTTTGTACCTTTCACTTTCTTTTCAGAACAAGATGGTTTCATCAAACATACTAAATCATTCTTTCTTTTGGAGGGGGGTATCTTCTTTTGAGTCCCTTCTCTTTTTCCTGATTCTTATCTTGTTATTGCTCTTAAGTCTCACCCCTAGCCCTTGTACTTCATTTGTCCTGTTCATCCTAAAAATGTGGGGGAGGGGAAGATCTTCTCCCCTGCTCTTCCAAGCAAGCATACCTGTCACAATCTGCATCCTGCAACTCCTGTCTGCCAGGAACTTTGTTGGACCTTTTGAATATATAAGCATCCTGCCTGTAGTACCACTGTTCCACCAAAGGGGCCACTGTGGTACTCAGACTGCTCTCTTACCTTCCAGAACTGCCTCGTTACTCCAGGATGATTAACACCTGCTTCTGGCCTACAAAAGTCTGCTTTTCCCAGCAGTCTTGACCAGATCATCTGTTGCCATTACCCTGTTGCTGTACCTGTGTTCTCTCCTGATTGGTCTTCTGGAATTGACCTCTGCTCGTCCCTCCGTTTTTGCACCTGCCTGTGACCCCTGATTAGGCTTGTCTGTGACTCTGTACCTGCTTTCAGATCTCCAGTGTTTCTGCATTATCCTGCTGCATAGTATTACCAACAATACCTGCTTTCAGCTCTCCAGTCTTTCTGCAGTGCCCTGCTGCAGAGTATTATATACCCTACCATTCTACATCTTGAAATCTGTGTAACCGGTGTTTAATAAAACCCACTTCGTTAACTACGCTCTGTTGTTTCATGTTGGGAATCCTGACAATACCTATTTGAGGTCACATGAATACCAGTACTCCTATCCAATATATCATCTGTCCTTTTCCTAAATTTATACAATGCATCATCTGTCCTTATCCTAAACCTCTCATTTCCAAAACTCCTATAAGTTTGTTGCTTTTTCCAACCCTAACTAGTGTTTGGATCATCTCTCCTTCTTCCATATCCCCAATTATTAGTGGGGTAGTACGTGTTCTTTCTATACTAGTGATCATTATAATGACGACCCGAATTCCCACCTACATCTCTTCTCATAGCTTCCCCATACAATTCTCTTCCTTTATCTCGTCGGACTTGAGGGCGTGATTTAATCAGAATATCTCCTTCCCTATTAAACCTACTACGGTCTCTCTCTTGCACCTGTATTTTGAATCCAGAGCCCTTATCCTCATCACATTTGATATCAATCCTATCTCTGAGGAACTTCTTATGTTTCCTGACTCTAATAACCATTTTCTCCCTCTCTAACTTCATATAAATCCTATTCTCCAACCTTTGATAATCTTCAAGATCCGAAAAAGGAATAATCACATTTTGTATTATTTTAATCTCTTCCTCTAAATTAAATTCTTAAAATCCTTCCTTCTTTCTGCTACTATCAGATTCATCAACAAAAAGAAACATGAATCTATTATATGTTGCCGATCTGTTTTAAATTTGGCTGTTGAACTATTGAATGATGGTTCCTTCAAAATTTTTAAACCTCATGGTATGATTTGATCAGCTATATACCGTTCCAGGGTGACTACTTCCCAACATAACCTATTCTTCTTAAGCATGGCCATCTCTAGTTTACTCATAACACCCTCCAAATCACACCAGGCCGTCCACATGATGTAAAAGAAAACGTTATTCATCAGACTAAGCCACTTTCTTCCATTGCTCCATGGTCCAATTCTGGCGCTCACAGTGGGCAGGGGTCAGCATGGGCAATCTGCAGCTACACAGCCCCAAACACAACAAGAAGTGATGCACTGTGTGTTCTAATACTTTTCTATAATACCCAGCATTAACTTCTTCAGCAATTTGTGCTACAGTAGCTCTTCTGTGGGATTGGACCAGATGGGCTAGCCTTCACTCCCCATATGCATCAATGAGCCTTGGGCACCCATGATCCTGTCACGGTTCACCAGTTGTCCTTCCTTGGACTACTTTTGTGAGTTACTAACCACTGCATATGTCACATCCAGCAACCCTCAGGGGTGTATCCCATACAACAAATAAAATGGATAGAACCCTGTAGAGGACTGAGTAACATGCCTAATGGTCAGTAATAAATATGGCAATAAATAATTCCAGATTTTCCCATGTTTATGTACAACCTTTTTCAGTATGCTTTTGTTGAACCTTTCTACCAACACATTTGTTTTTCTGGCTCAGCAAGTACAGTCTAACCAGGTAAAAAAGACATTCTGCAATATTCAAAGGCAGTATAACATTGCATAGGTTTTTGTATAACGGGACAATTAGCAATAACATGTCTTTGTATACCGCATCTAAAAAATTGAAGCACATTATCGTCAAGTCTTTTGAATGGCAGGGACCTTCCTGGCATCCCTGGCCAGTCTCCAGGCCCAGTGCCAACAGTCTCTTCATTTTTACCTCCTTATAACTGCCCAGTATCCTTTTCCCACAGAGCAGTCTTACCAGATGTTACTGAAATGCGCTGTCACGGATCTAAGCGGAGCTGCGAGGAGCCAATAGTTCCTCTGCCACCAGATACCTCTCACCATCTCCACAACTTGTCAGCTGTCTGAGGGTCCATGTGGCTCACACACTTGCGCAAAACCATGGGCAGAGACCTCAAATAATGATCCAGGACTACTCTTTCCACCATCTGCAGACCGGTTAATGTCTCGGGCTGTAACCATTTCTTCATCAGGTGGATAAGGTTGTGCATTTGTGAGCGAGGAGGTTTGTCCATGGAGTAAACCCAGCAGTGCACTCATTGAGCTCGAATATATAAATAATTATGTCTGTGACAGTTATAAACATATATCAGTTATTTAAAAAACAATTAACATTTATAATGTTAAAACACAAATAATAAACTATAATCCTTAGTAACCTTTAGTAGTAGTCACATACCTTAAAGAACCTCTTATAAACAAGAAAAACACATTCTTGATTTAGTTGTAGACACTGAACATTATATAGATAATGAAGTTATCAATACTTATACAATATAACTATTACTATATATTTCCTTAATATACACATATTAAGGAAGTAGATAGTAATAGTTATATTGATTATGCCAACAGCCATTATAAAAAATGGGAGGATAACATCCCTGTTTCACAGTTCATGACAATCTGACGGAATTGTGAGAATATTTAAATGTTTGATATTCAAGTGGCAGTCCTGTATAAGCCTTTTCAAGAACAAGGGTACCCTGAAAAACTACTACAGACTAGCTTAGAGAAAGTGGGGGACTAAATAGAGTAGATAGTAGTAGTATTAACTTATAGGAAGATAGAGTGAAAAGACAGTAAGAAAATTATATGGCCTTTTATCACCACTTTTAATATAGCAAATAATAAAATTAATAATATTTTAGAAAAAAATTGGTCAGTGTTGAAATTAGATCCATTATTATCTCTTTATTTACTTGTTAAACCTCATATTATTTTTAAAGGACCAAATACCTTGAAATCGCATGTGGCTCCTTGTTATCTTAATGATGGATTCAATTCAAGTGACAAATGGTGAACATCCACCAAGTGATTTTTTCCTTGTGGACATTGTAAAGCATGCAAATATTTGCATAAGGATCATAAAACCTTTTCGGATGCATCTACAAAAATCAAGTCATTTGCAAATTGTAATACCACACATGTGATTTATTTAATTGAATGTGATTGTGGTATAAAATATGTGTGCAAAACTAAAAGAACGTTGAAAATATGAATATTTGAGCATCTAAGAAATATTCTGCATATAGTTGAGAATCATAGTATTCCTAATCATTTTCTAGGCATCGCAATGCAGATCCTGGCTCACTTTGTTTCAAAGCTATCGAACATATTGAGATAAACAAAAGACGAGGTGATCGTTTATTGAGGTAAGCCCAAAGAGAAACATACTGGATTTATACATTTAACACCTTTACATCAGTTGGATTAAATGAGGACTGTGAAATTACTCAATTTTTAGAAGTCTTTTTAGTATATGAAAAATGGGCATCACGTTCTATTGAATATGGACTATGTATGTTAGTGATACTGTAAGAAATAGATCTGTTAATCATTGATGTAATCGTTCCAATCATAAATATTGAATTCTATTCTTGCACATCAGATTAGCTCTTTGTAGGGGGTGTTGAAATATGCACGCTTGGAAGTTTAGAGATAGACACTTTGGGCCTAATTCATTAAGGACAGGAAAGCAAAAAAGGAGTAACTTTGCACCTTTACAAAACCATGTTGCATTGCAGGGGGAGGTAAATTTAAAATGTGGGGACAGATTTATAGTTGGGGTAGGGCATCTCCTAGATCAACTTTAAATTTCAGTGTAAAAACAAATCTATCTAATTATCTAAGTACTTATGTGCTACTTGAAAAAACAGCCAGTATTTAACTTATATACAAAATAATAAACTAATTTGCAACCTTTTCATTGTTACATGGTTTGTCCCAGATAAAATGTACTCCTTTTTTTGCCTTACTTTGCTTAATGAATCAGGCCCTTTGTGAATAGTGATCAGCGACGGATTGACCATATGCCTTACCGGGAATATTCCTGGTAGGCCGGTGTTCTAATGAGGCCGGCCATAGGCCGCCTAATATATTTTTATTTTTTTCATGACAATTTTTTTGTGTGTGTAATTTTTTTTTTTTAATTACCCGGCGATCCTCTTCGTCCAGCCAGCCTAACACAGAGCAGGATTGGGGGGGAAGGGTCACTGAGGACACGTGCCCCGGGCCCCCCCTCTTTCAGGGGACAGTGTGGTAGTTTGTGGCTGGCCCCTTCCCCAAGACCAGCCACCTACCTTGTAGTTGCCGCAGATCATCCGTCCCTCCCTCCCCCTATGTCACATGGGACGCGCACCACGTTACAGGTGCTGTCCCTTGTGTACAGTGTAGTGTCTCAAACGCAGCTGGAACAAGGTTAGTGTTATGGCAGGGGGGCTTATATAATGATTATGCGTGTGACTGAGGGCAGGGGGGCTTATATAGTAATTATGTGTGTGGCTGAGGGCAGGGGGCCTTACATAGTAATTATATGTGTGGCTGAGGGCAGGGAGGCTTATATAATAATTGTGTGCGTGGCTGAGGGCAGGGGCGGCTTATATATTAATTATATGTGTGGCTGAGGGCAGGGGGGCTTATATAGTAATTATGTGTGTGGCTGAGGGCAGGGGGCCTTACATAGTAATTATATGTGTGGCTGAGGGCAGGGAGGCTTATATACAAATTATATGCGTGGCTGAGGGCAGGGGGGCTTATATAGTAATTATATGTGTGGCTGAGGGCAGGGGGGGTTATATAGTAATTATTTGTGTGGCTGAGGACAGGAGGGGCTTGTGGCAATTATATGCGTGGCTGAGGGCGGGGGGGCTTATGGTGATAAAATGTGAGTGTGGGGTGATGATGGGGCAATTTAATTTAATGTGTTTCACAGTTTGAAGAGAATGAGGTCTATTATTAAATGTAAATTTAGTTATTTAATGGCTGTGGTGGTTGCTGGAAATAGGTATATTTATTAAATGGAAATGCTATTAATGCCAAGGTAAGGGGTGTATGCACTGTAATTTGGGTGGGAGGTAGACTATTAATTTAATTGTGGACTGTGGGTTGGAGCTCATTATTTAATGTTGGGTGCTATTAATTTATTTGTGGGGTGATAATGTGGCTATTTAATTTATTAGTGAAGCCTATTAATTTAAGATGAGGGGATGGGACCTTTAATTTAATGCTGGGGTCGTTTGGGGCTAATAATTGAATGTGGGGCTGAGTTTGGGGAGAAGGGCTATTTATTAAATGTGAATATGAATTATTTAATGCCGGGGATGGTTTGTGGGAAATGGTTATATTAAACGTAAATGCTATTATTTTATTGCTGGGGTTGTTTGGAGGGAAGGAAATAGGTATATTTATCAAATGTGAATACTGTTATTTTAATGGTGGGGCTGGAGGGAGGCCTAAATATTAAACATGGGTGCTTTTGATTTAACACTAGATCTTGTTGGAGTTTTCTAACTTTCATGTACCCAATTTTTTTTCCAAATAGAGCCCCCAAAATTCCAGGATCCAGACAAGCGGCAACTGAGCAAAAGTCAGCAGCAACCACAGATAGGAAAAGTGACAAGAACAGGTAGAAGAGAGCAGGACAGTCTGCGATCTGTATTTTTCTATATTGGCTGTTCATCTGCACTATGCTATAAAATATGCATGAATATGTATATTGTGATTATGTTCTGTTGCTAGTTTGCTTCTGCTAAATTTAGTTGCTCTTTTTGCCCTACCTTCTATGTATTAGTCAATGTGTACCCATCATTTATTCATAGAGGAGGCAGCCATTATGTGGGTGAACCAATAATCATACCTCCCAACTGCAGGACTGTCCCGATTAAGGTCTCTGTCCCACAGGTGGAAAAGTGTGGGGGGGGCATAGCTTTAACTTTAAGTTCCTGATCCGCCCCTGATAGTGATATTGTATGGATACAATGTTGCAAGAGAGAAATTGTTGTAATGCAGAATTAAGGTGTGAGCAAGTTGACGTCTAGAGACTAGTTGTGATTGAAGCGTTGCAAAAGGGTACTTTGTCCCATTTTTAATACACCATTGGATCGATCAGTATAAGATTGACATTAAGAGGCTAATTAATTTATTTATCCACCTGTGCTAAGAAGAGAGGTTGTTTTTTTTTTATTATTAATAGCTTTATTACACTGTTTATCATACATTTTACTATATGTGATGATATTAGTTTTGACATTGTGCACTGTGTAAAATGGACTCACGATGTGTGTATGAATATAAGTTCGGATGAATAGATAATAGATAATATGTGATGAATGAAACTGTAAGTGTAATTAAGTTGCCCGATAAGAAATGGTCTGTTTCAAGCTGGATCCACCCCTCCTGATGAAGTCACTCTAGACGAAACGCGTAGAGGGATTGGATGAGGATCACTGTGTGCGAGGTCTGCTCTTAGTTCGAATACTTACAGAGACGTCAGGAGCAAACCTATAAGTGACTATGATATGTTAACATTTTATTTCTGGTATGTGCAATATTTCTGTATTTTAATAAATAAATATAGAAAATGTAGGAGTTTTGATAGTGTGAAATTAATTTTAGATGCATTCTAACACTATATAGTATAATATAAAACATGTTGAATGATGTAAGGCTATCCAGCCCGTGTCCCCATCTGTCCTCTGTCCAATTACCTTTCCTCTGTGTCCCTCCACCTCTCCTTCATGTCTCCTATGTGCAATTACATTTTCCCATATATCTCCATGTTATTATAATAAAACTTTCCGAAATATTTCCCGTTTATCTTCCATGTTACCCTTTATCTTTCTCTGTTCCAATGTGCCCTTAACTTTATTGCAGGTATCCCCTTCTCTCCCCCCCCTTCCTGCAGACATTGAAACTTCCCTTTACAATGCAGCGCCGCTTGAAATTTAATCGCCGAACACGCTGAACACGCGGGTGTTGAAGAACCCGCATGTTCATACATTTACCCCCTGATCTCCAATTGTAAATTGCGAGCTTCCGGACTATGTTTGTCAGCAATATATTTTTGCCTAGTTATGGAATGTCCTCAGATATTGCTTTACAAATTGATTTGTTATATCAATCTGTCTGTTTGTTTCAGGGCGATACAACAAGATAAAAGTATATTTTAATGCCCAATAGATTAAAAAATGCAGTCGAAAATGTCGGAATGAATCGTGAACCCCTGATATAGTACCTGATAGTGTGTATGTATATATATATATTATATATATATATATATATATATATATATATATATATATATATATATATACACACACATATACACATATGCTAGAATGCTAAGAAGTTTAACAATATGTTCTATAAATAGACTTGCCAGAGACGTTGCTGTAGACACCTGAAATAAAAAAATTAAATGGACATTCTACTATATTGATCAACTACAACCCAGATTTTTAGGATTGCCCGAGATACTGGGCAATGAGCCACAAAATGTGGGTCCAGAGTTTAGTTGGAAAAGTTAGTGTTTGCAGTGCAAGTGGGAAGAGACCTCCCCTCCTCTTAGTTCAGGCATAGATTGAGCAGGAGTCAACATATTTCTTAACATTTTTCTAGTTCTTCACAAGAAACGTTAAACTACATCAGCCACCAGGCAGATCTAGGCGACACCTATGAGTCCTAGTTCAGGCACAGATTGAACAAGATGCCACATATCTCTTAACATAAGTTCTCCACTAGCAACATTAAATTACATCAGCCATCAGACAGATCTGGAAAGTATACAAACTGTCTTGTGATAACCTTGATGACCTACTAGATTAATACCACAGCTGTCTACTGGGCTTAGAAACAAAAACATTGAATGTTAAAAAGCATAAAGCCGGACATGAGTTTAATCTTTTGACCGATGAAATGTATTTTGTATTGTGTTTTTATTTACAATTAAAGGTAATATAGGATATTTAGCCCCCTCCAACCAGTGTCTCCATTCTTTAAAGGACCATTTTATTGCTAACAATCCTGTGTTGCCAATATCATGCTTTCTGTGCGTGATTCGGTCATACTTATGTTTTTCTTTAGAAAACCCTGAATGTTGTGAAATTTAATTTCTTAGGTATCAGTTCCAACAATAAATGATAATTGGGAAGCACGTTGGCACAGTGGTTAGCATTGCTGCCTCACGGATTCCCGACCAGGGCCATAGCTGTGTGGAATTTGTATGTTCCCCCTATGCTGGTGTGGGTTTCTTTCAAGTGCTCTCATTTCCTTCCACAGTCTAAAAACATACTGGTAGGTTAATTGGCTGCTGACTAAAATGGACCCTAGTGTGCGTGCGTGTGTCTGTTTGTTTTTGGGTATTGATGCTGTAAGTTCTAATAAGGCAGAGACGGATGTGAATGCCAAATATTCTTTGTGCAACGCTGCATAAAATGTTGGCGTTATATTAGCTTACAAACAGGTAGCCCACAAAGTGCCACCCAGCGCAGGCAGACCCCTGCTTAGCATAAAAGTAATTTCCGCTCAGCTACTATAGCACCTGCCATATATGATTTCCATGATGTACTAAGAATGAGAAAAAAATTATCTTGATATAAATTATCTTGATATAAAAAACTGTTTTGTTACAATTATGCCTTTGTTTAGCAATATCCTCCAATTAATAAGAGGATTATGTCTACCCAACAAAAGCAGACTTTAAACTATCAAGAGAATGAATCAGGAAGACAGACAATAGAGGAAATTTACAGTAAAATCTGTGGCAAACAGTGAATTTATTTTACACAAATGGGTCCTATTGTCTATCATGGTGCATAATAATTTGAACAGCCCCCAACTCAAACATTTTGCAGATGTACAGATCCAGCTACAAAATGTGCACACCATCAAAAAGCAAAAATGTCACATCAAAGTCCATTCTAGAGTGCATCCGCAATAACTGAATATCTCTCCCTGCAGAACCAGATCTTGTTCCTGCATGTGGGTGTAAACGGAGGTGCATAAGTGTGCCTAACCCACATATAGTTATGCATGTCTCCCAAATGCCCAGATCCCCCCATTAGAACAAGTAGCATTTCTCACCTCCACAGATACCATTCAACATGCAAACAGTATGCACGTCACAATAATCAGGCACATTCATGCAAAATAGGTGCAAATGATATTTGTGCAGCAGGGGCAGCAAACTGGCACTTTTAGCAGCTGCTCCACAATCTAGACAAGATGCAGACAAAGATATAGAAGAGATTGTTACCTAACCACAACTGATAAAATATTTTTACGTCATGATTGGGGACTTTCGTCTACAAACTTTCTACTTGGTAGATAACTTTATGGAGACAAGCTGCATAAATTCCTTAGGAGAGGCTGGCTGAGGAGACAAGGATAAAGGGGTGAGTGATAGCAGAAAGAAGGATTGGTACATACTCTGCGACTTTACCTGTGATGTCTGTCAATTTCATTAGCAGGTTGCTCTAACCAAGTTTTGATGCAGCCATAATAAGGATATGACAGTCATCATTATCAACTGACCGTGAAAGTGCCTAGTGCCGGAATAGGAGGAATATATAGGGAGATTGCTGCACAAAGTGTGACACAGGACGGGCTGAAAGCTCCACATAAAGTTCCAGAGCCCAACAGTGGCGCACGCAGGGGGGGGGGTCTGAGTCTCCAGAAACCCCCCCTGCACTAACTTAGTGCCCACCATAGCGGCACTGTCCTATACAGCAGCCGCAGCGCTGTCAAAGAAGCGTCTGCGTAGATGTATTAGCACCGACGCGGACGCTTCTTTGACAGCGCCGCAGCTGCTGTATAGGACAGCGCTGCCGAAACGAAGCTGCTGCCCATGCAACCCGCGCCTGGCACAGTGTGAGTTAGCTGTAAATTATTCCTTGACAGAGATATAATTGAAAAAAATATATAAAAATATTCTTATCCCTTGGATTTATGTGTATTATTTTTGCATACAACTAAATAAGTATTTCTGTCCTGACCTAAATACTTATTACATTGTTTTGACCCAACTACTTATAAAACGGGACTGCTCAGTAATTATTTTGGAGGGGTGCCTTGAAAAAATTATGGAGACTCTAAGGATGCTGCGAACTGCAAATGTTTTGGGAACCACTGCCACACACAGGTGGTTACATGCAGGGCCGCCAAGAGGGGGGGGAGCAGTACTAATTACACGGGCCCTCATTCTGGATTTTTTAACTTTTTTTAAAAACTTTTTTTTTCCAATGCATTTTTTTTTCTTTTTTCTCCGCAGCCGGTGGGGGGGGGGGGGGGGGGAGGTGTTTGGCGGCGCGATCATGTGTGTATACAAATACTCACATGATTGCGGCGCCGGCGTCCCTCTACCCCTCTCTGCCGGCGACATTCAGTGAAGACCCGAGCACAGAAGAAGGCAGAAGACAGAAGAGAGAAGAAAAGACAGGGCAAAGACAGCACGGAACGGGGGGTTGTACAAAGGGGGGCAAAGGCAGTGTCACGGGCACTAGAAGTTTTACCCAGAATTCAGCAGGTGTAACTTTACTCACCAGAGGCGCGGAGTCTAACACAGTGGCTGGTCTTCTCCAGGAACTCCCGCAAGGAAGTATGGTTTTAGCGGCTGCCACTGTGCAGGTCGCGGTCCTCTGGGGAGTGTGGTGAATATACAGAACTATACAAACTGAATGGAAGAAGGAATGTCGATGATAGATATGCATAGTCTCTGAACAGTGGGAACAATGGTAGCACGGCAGAATGATGAGTAATAATAAAAGGAGGAGAGAGTTCCAAAGTGCTTAGCACGCAGGTAGCATACAGCAGGCAAATACTTGACAACTGGAGAAAGTCTATGCAAACAGCCAATCAACAATGTAATAGGAGAGTCAGTGACTCGCAGCTATACTCCAGAGACACTATAGACTTTAGTCCCAAAAATAGGTAACATGCAAAGTAGTAGAATAAGCTGCTCCTGACAGGTGTTACCGCTGGCATGAAGTAAAGACTTGTCCAGAGATAGGTAGAGTACAAGGTAGCCTGAAGCGGTCTGCGGCTGGCAATATTACCACTGATGTGGAGAGAAGACTTGTCCAGGTACAGGTAAAATACAATGTAGCATGGAGCGGCCTGCGGCTGGCAGGTATTACCACTGATGTGGAGAGAAGACTTGTCTAGGTGCAGGTAAGATACAATGTAGCATGGAGCGATCTGCGGCTGGCAGGTATTCCCACTGATGTGGAGAGAAGCCTTGTCCAGGTACAGGTAAGATGCAATGTAGCATGGAGCGATCTGCGGCTGGCAGGTATTACCATTGATGTGGAGAGAAGACTTGTCCAGGCACAGGTAAGATACAATGTAGCATGGAGCGATCTGCGGCTGGCAGATATTACCACTGATGTGGAGAGAAGCCTTGTCCAGGTGCAGGTAAGATACAATGTAGCATGGAGCGATCTGCGGCTGGCAGGTATTACCACTGATGTGGAGAGAAGACTTGTCCAGGCACAGGTAAGATACAATGTAGCATGGAGCGATCTGCGGCTGGCAGGTATTACCACTGATGTGGAGAGAAGACTCGTCCAGGTGCAGGTAAGATACAATGTAGCATGGAGCGATCTGCGGCTGGCAGGTACCACTGATGTGGAGAGAAGACTTGTCCAGGTGCAGGTAAGATACAATGTAACATGGAGCAGTCTGCGGCTGGCAGGTATTACCACTGATGTGGAGAGAAGACTTGTCCGGGTGCAGATACGATACAAGTTAGCATGGAGCGGTCTGCGGCTGGCAGGTATTACCACTGATGTGGAGAGAAGACTTGTCCAGGTGCAGATACGATACAAGGTAGCAAGGAGCGGTCTGCAGCTGGCAGGTATTACCACTTGATGTGGAGAGAGAACTTGTCCAGGTGCAGGTAGCGTCCACAGCAAACAGATAGCACAAGCAGGAACAGGAAACTCCTCGGTGTCTCAATGGAATGAGGACCAAGAACAGGCAAAGGTAATAGGGCAACAGGTGCCTTAAGTAGTGAGAGGTGATTAATTATCCAATGAGACTAGGAACAAGGTTTAAACAGTCCGTGGGTCTCGCACATGAGCAATCCTTTGGTCAAGATGGCGGACGGCCGCGGCGCAAGACAGGCGCTGGCAAGAGAGAGAGAGAGAGACCTATGTCTAAAATTAGAGGCACTAACAGTCCGGTGAGTGACAGGCAGCATGGCACAGGGGGATAAAGAAAAGAGGGACAAAGGCAGCATGGCACAGGGGGATGATGAAAGGAGGGGGTAAATGCAGCATGGCACAGGGGGGATGCTGAAAGGAGGGGGGTAAAGACAGCATGGCACAGGGGGTTGAAGAAAGGGGCAAAGGCAGCATGGAGGGCACAGTACGATCATAAGGGGGCATAGCATGGTGATGATGAAGGGGCACAGTAATGTGTGTGTGATGGCACAGGGAGCTTTTGGAAATGTAGCGTGTGTGAGGTAGATGGTGGCTAATTAATGGTTGCTATTTTGTTTGCGAGGTAATGGGAATACTATTATTTTAATGTTGGGGCTGGAGGAAGGCCTAATTATTAATCATGGGTGCTACTGATTTAACGGCGGGAATGGTTGTAATTTTCTAAATGTAGCCATTTTTTTCCAAATAGGGTCCCCCAACATTCCAGGACCCAGACAAGTCGCAACTAAAGAAATCTGCGGCCACATGGGGTGAAAGTGAAAAGAACAGGTAGGAGAGAGCAGGAGAGTGTGTGAAATGTTGTGATTCTAGTGGGACAATGTCAATTTTTGGTGAGTGATTTGCCCAATGTAAGGTACAGGCCAAGACTGTGAACTCTCTGTGTACTCAATGCATTCTTTCTGTACTACACTGTGGTGCTAGACAGAGCTGGATTAAGGCTTCGGGGGGCCCGGGGCACTTAAGACAGGGGGGCCCCTAAGATCTAAATTTAAGGGCATAGTGACACATCCTGCATTACATCACCTACAGCCCACAGTATGACACTTACAGCTCTCCCAGAGGGCTCGCTTAGGTTGTCTGCATAAGAAAAATCATTGCTTCCACAAACTAAAATACTGTACATTAAAACAATCATCAAAACACCACATTAAAATGGGTATTGACACCACACATTAAAACCAGCAATGATATCACACATTAAAAATACCATTGATAATGTACACTAAAACTAGCAATGATACCGCACTTTAAAAATAAAATTTATAATGCACATTAAAACTAGCAATTATACCGCAAATTAAAATACCATTGATAATGCATCACTGGGCATGGCCAGGCCACCCTCCTACAGACAAAAAAAACTGCATTGTTGTGTACACCATTGAACGGTCACCAAAAATTGGGATTGTCCCACTAGAATCACAACATTTCACAGACTTTGCTGCTCTCTCCTACCTGTTCCTCTCACTTTCACCACCTGTGCTGCAGGTTTCTTTAGTTGCGGCTTGTCTGGATCCTGGAATGTTAGGGGCCCTATTTGGAAAAAAAAATGGGTACATTTAGAAAATTACAGCCACCCCCGGCGTTAAATCAGTACCACCCATGATTAATAATTAGGCCTTCCTCCAGCCCCAGCATTAAAATAATAGTATTCACATTTAATAAATAAACCTATTTCCCTCCCTACAAACAGCCCCAGCAATAAATTAATAGTATTTACATTTCAGAAATATACCTATTTCCCGCAACCGTCACTGCCATTAAATAATTCATAGGCACATTTAATAAAGGGACCTCATTCTCCCCAAACCACCCTATCTTAAATTAATTGTCCCCACTATTGTGTCTCCCCCCCTTTTTCCTCATGCTGTGTCTCTCACCATTTTTTCTCATGCTGTGCCTCTCCCCCTTTTTCCTTACTGTACCTCTCTTCTCCCCCTTTTTCCCCCATAGTGTGGCTCTCCTCTCCCCCTGTTTCCTCCATAGTGTGCCTCTCTTCTCCCCCTTTTTCCTCCATACTGTGCCTCTCTTCTCCCCCTTTTACCTCCATACGGTGCCTCTCTTCTCCCCCTTTTACCTCCATACTGTGCCTCTCTTCTCCCCCTTTTACCTCCATACTGTGCCTCTCTTCTTTCCTATCTCCTCCATACTGTGCGTCTCTTCTTTCCTATCTCCTCCATACTGTGCCTCTCTTCTTTCCTATCTCCTCCATAGTGCCTTTCTGCGTTATTCCCTTTTTTTTTTGCTTATCTTTCTGTTAGCTTAATTCTTCTCCTGTCTTCTGTCTTCTTTTTTCTTTCCTGGTCCTCTCCGCGCTGCTCCTCACTGAATGACAGGCGTGACTTGATGATGTCACGCCTGTCATTCAGCATCAACAGTGCAGAGAGGAGGGAGGAGGAGGGACGCCAGCGCCGCGGTGAGGTGAGTAGTGTATCTTTTTTTTTTTTGTACTACCCAGCTCCCCCCACCAACGAAGGGAGCCCCGAACTCCCCCCCCTCCCGCCAGCGCCGCCACCGCCGCCGCTGGCGCCGTTAAAAAAAAAAAAGAGTTACATTTTTTTTTAATAAAAAAACAAGTAGAAGTTATGCGCGCGGCGGCGGGGGGCCCTCGGAGAGAGGGGGGCCCGGGGCATGTGCCCCCTGTGCCCCCCCCACTTAATCCGGCTATGGTGCTAGATGTCTTGATGGGTCAGAATCCTTGGACATATGTCACGCTCCGGTGAATTCAGGGCCTAGCGCTTTTCCCCCACCAGCCATGCCCCAATGATGCATAGTCACGCCCCCAATTGTATGACCACACCCACGTCTAACTTTGCGCGCCGCCAGGTGGCGGCACAAAATTTTTCTACATGCGCACCTATAAGGGGGCCCCATGAAGTTGTTGTACGGGGGCCCTGAATTCATCTTGGCAGCCCTGGTTACATGTCAAAAAAATATTTCCCCCCCTAAAATAAGTAACCAATACTATTCATTGCGCTGCAGACTGATAATTATTGTGGAGTCCGCTGCAAAAGTTACAACTGGGGCTCACTCCTAGCACCTTTTAGGCAGTAAATGCCAGGTTAACATCTTAAAGTCAGAATACAATTAAGCATGTTTATATATGTTAGGGAATTATGCCCGGAGCTAGCCAGGCTGGGGCTGGTATCACACTATGAAAAGAGACCCCACGCTGCAGGTCTTCCTGTAAGAGGGCGACCAGCCCAGCCTGGCATAACCTGGTGCTGATTACTGCTTTTGCAGAGGGACCCAGTAATCATTGTTCCTTGTTCCCCTGCTTTGGCAGTAACCAGCCCATGCTGGTGCTGGCTACTTATTTTAAGTAAGTACGCAAATTTTTCTTTTATTCATTTAATTATTCTATTTTTTTAATCATTATTTGGGCCACATCAAAATATCTTAAGACTCAGTATACACATGTTGGGTTGCAATTTTGCAGTTATAATTTTACATTTGTTTTCCATCCGCAAAGTGGCGCTTATTAACTTGTAAGTTAAACAACTGACCTCTCCAATTTGGAGGGCGTCCTAAAATGTTGCCTGTTTTTCACTTGTTGATGTGGTTCTACCATATATCACTGCAATGCTATGGATTTTTGAGTACAGCTTTATCTTTGCTGTTGCTGAAATTCAAAGTAAACTGAAAACCAGGCAGGACATCTCCAAACCTGACTGTAATAAAGGGACACACATGGCAACAATACAGGGAAAATGGCAAATTGATCCATTGTTCCTTATGTTAAACGTTCTACTAATATGTGGGTACCTCATGTGGATAGTTTAAGAGCCTGACTTTTTTTAATTACCAATGATTGCAAAGTATGATCCTGTTGTTAGTGTATATGGAATTAAATGTTGTCATTTTAGCAGTGTAATTATTTATGTAATCTGTATAATCCCTCTCTTGCCTTTCCTTGGTTGTCATAACAGCTCTGTTTACTTATGTAATAATTCAGCCATATTTTCAGAAAGTCTTTCATATATCTCAGGTTCCCTAACAGTCGTCATCCTATCAAAGTGCTGCTAAAAAACTATGGTGCCATATGGACCTTTACCTTTATATAATAAAGTCCTTCCATTAATTAGCTCTTAGATATCTTCTCTTTTTTAATTGTTTTTGTTGCTTTTTAAAAATCTCCCTGATTTGAAGATCAGCACACATTAGACCCCACACCCCCATCCTTCCAAATCATGCCTCAATAAGATCAAACCCCACCAAATTAAGTCAGGGCCATGACTATTTTGGATGTTGAAACCCCAGGACTGTCTCAGGAAAATCAGGACCATTGTTAGGTGTGCAACTCATAAAAATGAGATTTTTGCATTTTTTTCTCTGTCAACTGACAGTTTGGGATGCTTTCTGTGATGCTTTTTTATTGAAGATATTATATTTGTATTTCTGTTTTTTTCATTGCACTTTAACAAAATCCAATCAGTTTTGGGGCAAATTTATTTATGAACTACATGAAAAGGCGAAGTTAATGTTTAATAGATGCACTTCCTTGGCAGTGTTTTGCAGTTGGATGCCACATAACAAAATTTTGCCAAATGCTACAATAGTATTGTTACCATAAACCTAATATTCACCAATTCTTTAAATAAAAAAGTAACAATGTCAAAATGTTTAATTAGACATCAAATTATATCAATTTACACTGAATCTATTGTACATAGTCTCAACAAACTCTAAGTAAACACTCAATGAAGACAAAAACAGTGACCTTCTTATACAGTCCAGTATAGCCTGTTTGCACGTTTCAGAATACAGACCCTAATAAAAGTACTCTATTTGCACTAGGCCCCAGGGTAGACTATTAGTTATACAATTTACAAAGAGTGTTGCACTATATAAGGGGAGGAAAGACATGGAGGTAAATTGAAGAAAGAAGATAACAGGGAGGAGACTGCAATAAAGAAAAGACAGGTAGTGAATCCGGGAATGAGGGAACAACTTAAGGGGGGTATTTAATTGACCACAAGTAATTTTTTTAACACTGTGTTAAATAATTTTAATGCGTTTTTTTCTCCATTTTGGAGCGTGTTAACTTTACCCTCTATTCAATTCAATTTTTAACGCACCATTTTATTGTGCTCAAACTGACCTATCGCGCTCCAGTAGAAGGTCTATTGAAAGTATAGGGTGGGTGAGAGGCAGCCACATTAAAAGCTATTCAATTGTTTTTTAAAGCGGTGTGTTAAACAGGCCAATATGCTGTTTTATCTCGCACCTCTTTGGGGTGTGCTAAAAATAAAAAACATAAGAAAACTATTTGAAATCCTGTAATAATTTAAAAAAAAGATCAACTATGTCTATCAGTAATGCATAACATGAAAAAGTTTATTTTATTTTAAAAAAAGAATGAAAATAAAATCCCATAAAAATAAAAAAACGCAAAAATCACTAATTAATTATATTTCTGTATGTATTTTGTACTAATATGTATGTACTAATGTGTTTTGAAATGGTATAGATAATTCTATAGTAAAAAATAGTAAAATAAATAACTATGTTAAAAGAAAGTACTGTATGTAGATATTATAAAATAGAAAGGTTTTGTAATGTATGCAAATGTATGCCAATATTATTTTTTTTTATACATGATGGTGTTAAACCCTCCCCTTTACTCCACTAAAAATTCACAAGCATCAATGATTAACGCACGGGGACAGCGTTACCTGTTTTTCAATTGAATTGCACGAGTTTTAACGCTGCATTGTTTTTTTTTAATGCTGCAGGAAAAAAAATAACTTGTGGTCAATTGAATACCCCTCAAAGTGTTAATGGATAATGAATAAGTCTACATACCATGAACATATAAGTCACTTTAGGATTTAGTAATGTCCCCGTTTGCCAACACTTCACCATTTGTCCAGTCCTAAATTCAATTCTATTCCTATTCTCTGAGCTTTATCAGTTAATATTTACTAACAATGAATACAGAAATTATAAAAAATGACATAATTATCATTAACCGATCACAGTGAGTCTAAGACAGTGATGGGCAACAACTGGCCCTAGGACTGCATGTGGCCCTCCACATGCAGCCCCCAGCTCTTTGCTGCTTCATTGTCAGATATGTTTGTTATCACTTGTAACACTTGTTTGAAATGTCTGTTGATTTTTTATTACAGATAGGTGCTTCTTACTTTGATAAAATATTTTGTTTTAACTTATTACTAAAAATAAGGGTAACGTGTGCCCCTTTTACAGGATAAAGATCCACCCATGCGGCCCCTTAAGTGTATCAGGTTGCCTATCACTGGTCTAACATGTCATAATGGAGTCTGCTGTGCACCAATGTCCACCTAGACTGTACCAGTCGTACTTAGATGCACCTGCCCAACAGCAAAATGTCCCTGGAAAGTATATTCAAATGTTGGCAACTATGCAAACCTGTACTGTACATGTGATGTTTTACCAGTAACTCCGTACTAGTTTTTCTTGTTTTAGATTTGCCAACAAAAATTAGCCTACATTGGCATCTGATGATAGAGCCAAGATGACTCATATATACGATGCAAAACACAATACATATTTTCCTAATAGGATGTTTACAAAGAAAACAAACAAACGACACTATTCTACTGTACTTGACACTGCAGTTTGGAAAGCAGCGACGGCTGAACAATTGTGTGATGTAGGTTAGAATTTTTTTTAAAAATTCTAGGCACGTATCTGTGGTGGTACTCTATAGTGGTTAGCACACAAAAAAAGATTTTATGTTCATTTTGTTTTTCCTTTTTTATATCCTTTTTTTGTTTCATCGTCTTTATGAACCATTCTTTTTTTCCAACTGAAAATGCAAGAAGGATGTTGGATACAGGCATGAGTAGGTGGGGTGAACATTTCATTTTTTATGTTTTATTCACTCCTTGTTATGGTTCTGTTCAAAACCCATTTCTTGATTACAGCCATGGAGCCAGACACGTGATATAAATGTTTAAACTATTTATTGCAGTAAAGGTATAGTCCAGTTAGTTCAAGTTGAATGAAACAATGGATTTCCAGATTTTGGCAGACAACAGTAAATGATAAAGAAATGCAGCCAATAATACCCCATTCATACTGCACCAAAATCCCGGGTTTTTGCCGGGTCTTGGTGCAGTATGAATGGTACAAGTCAAAAATCCCGGGTCTAAAAACCCGGGTCTTCAACCCGGGATTTATCGAGGGGTAATTCCCGGGTCGGACCCGGGTTGCCTGCACTATGAATGGTGCAACCCGGGTTTTTCAACCCGGGTTGCACAGAAAACAAGCTGATTGGCTGTCTGCCTGTCTCTGGAGGATGATGTCATCGGTGGGAGCCCGTGGAAGATTCGAGAAGGAGTTTTGGAGAAATGGTGGATGACATCACCATTTTTCAGCCAATGAAAACTGCTCTGGTGATGACTCCCACAAATTGCCAGGGCCAGGTCTGTGCCTCCCCTCTAAAACTCATGATCATAGAACCCACTTGGTTAAATTGGTTGACAAAGTAATCTGGAGAGTCTTGAAACAGTTTCATGGAAAGCTGAAGAACCGAAATAAACTGTTTGATGTCTCCATCAAAGAAGACTGGAGGAGGATCTGATGACTTGGAAGAGGCATCTGGGCATTCTGGCTCACTAGGAAACTCTGGGGAGTCCTCAACTTGAGCAGCAGTCTCTGGAGAATCCCTCACTGGGACGGCAGAGCAGGAGTCCCCCACTGGGACGGCAGAGCAGGAGTCCCCCACTGGGATGGCAGAGCAGGAGTACCCGACTGGGACGGTAGAGCAGGAGTACCCGACTGGGACGCCAGAGCAGGAGTCCCCGACTGGGACGGCAGAGCAGGAGTCCCCGACTGGGACGGCAAGCTGGGCACATTGGATGGATTGCCCAAACTGAGCACACCACTCGGACTGGACAGCACTATGGGGAGCCGCAGAGCAGACAGCACTGTGAGGAGCCGCAGAGCAGACAGCACTGTGAGGAGCCGCAGAGCAGACAGCACTGTGAGGAGCCGCAGAGCAGACAGCACTGTGAGGAGCCGCAGAACAGGAAGCACTGTGAGGAGCCGCAGAGCAGACAGCACCAAGTGGTAACTCGGGCTGAACCGCATGGACTGGTAACTCGGGCTGAACGGCATGGACTGGCAACTCGGGCTGAACCGCATGGACTGGCAACTCGGGCTGAACCGCATGGGACAGGGCCCTCTCTGGAGCAGACTGGAGGGATAGGGCCCTCTCTGGAGCAGAATGGAGGGACAGGACCCTCTCTGGAGCAGACTGGAGGGACAGGGCCCTCTCTGGAGCAGACTGGAGGGACAGGGCCCTCTCTGGAGCAGACTGGAGGGACAGGGCCCTCTCTGGAGCAGACTGGAGGGACAGGGCCCTCTCTGGAGCAGACTGGAGGGACAGGGCCCTCTCTGGAGCAGACTGGAGGGACAGGGCCCCCTCTGGAGCAGACTGGAGGGACAGGGCCTCCTCTGGAGCAGACTGGAGGGACAGGGCCTCCTCTGGAGCAGACTGGAGGGACAGGGCCCTCTCTGGAGCAGACTGGAGGGACAGGGCCCCCTCTGGAGTAGACTGGAGGGACAGGGCCCCCTCTGGAGCAGACTGGAAGGGCAGCGCCCCCTGTGGAGCAGACTGGAAGGGCAGCGCCCCCTCTGGAGCAGGCTGGAAGGGCAGCGCCCCCTCTGGAGCAGACTAGAAGGGCAGCGCCCCCTCTGGAGCAGACTGGAGCTCAGGAACAACGACAGCAGCTTGTGACTCGGAACTGGTGGCAGCGGCTGGAGACTCGGAACCGGGCAGCACAGTGGCAGGAGACTCGGGTGCAACTGCTGCAGCAGGAGACTCTGGACCAGACACAGTAGCAGCAGGCTCAGGACCGGACACAGTGGCAGCAGGGTCAGGACCGGACACAGTGGCAGCAGGGTCAGGACCGGACACAGTGGCAGCAGGGTCAGGACCGGACACAGTGGCAGCAGGGTCAGGACCGGACACAGTGGCAGCAGGGTCAGGACCGGACACAGTGGCAGCAGGCTCCAAGCTGGAGGCAGATGATGTGACCTCAGAGCTGGAGGCAGATGATGTGACCTCAGAGCTGGAGGCAGATGATGTGACCTCAGGACAGGAGACTGGAGCTGGCGCCTCAGGACAGGCGGCTGGAGCTGGCGCCTTTAGGACAGGCGGCTGGAGTTGGCACCTCCGGACAGGCAGCTGGAGCCTTAGGACTGGTAACTGGGGTTGGCAGATTGGGTCTCATCCCAGGGAGCAGAATAGTTGAAGTGTAAACAAATCCAGAGTGCGGAGAAGTAACAACAGAAGATGATTTGGTAGGCTGTCGTGGTCTGCGGAGAGGACAGGCTTGTAAGTGTTAGGAACTCCCAAGTCAGTACAGTGAAACTCGGGAACTACTCAGAAGGCCAGGTGTTCGCTGGAGCCCCTAGTGGTGGGGACAGACTGGGCTGCGGGCCGACCGAGGGTCGAGTAGGGTATACTGACTTAAAGGAGTTCCCAGAAGTGGAGTGATTAGTGGGCTGTAGTATAAGAAGAATCCTAGGTCAAAAGGTCACAGGCACAGATGCAATATCCAAGGGCAAGCGAAGGGTCAAACTCACAGGCAGAGAAGCAAAATCCGAATTCCAGGCAAAGGTCAAGGTCAGAAGAGAAGGGTCACAGGTCCAATAACAAGCAGGGGTCAAACACGGGTAGTCAAATCCAAGGTAGCAGGAACCAAAACGGATAGCACAAGCAGGCAGCAGGACTGAGGACAGAACGCTATAACCGGCAGTGAGGCTGCAGACCTCACTGCCTTAAATACCAGTAGTGGCCAATCAGAGCCTAGCTCTGACATCACATGGGCAGGCTTAAACCTGCCATATTAATCAGCCCACAGGCTTGTGGGCGCTTCTGCGCATGCGCCCTGCTGTTCCCAGCTGCCGGGATGCAGCGCCCCTGTAAATAGCGTCCGGTAAAAGCAGGAAGTGACGTCCCGGTTGCCATAGCGATGACCAGGACGCCTGCAGGAAATAGATGA
This sequence comes from Mixophyes fleayi, assembly GCF_038048845.1. NCBI lineage: Eukaryota > Metazoa > Chordata > Amphibia > Anura > Limnodynastidae > Mixophyes > Mixophyes fleayi. The sequence continues at coordinate 104,855,818 of NC_134402.1, forward strand.
GAGTCGCTGCGGTGCCCGCCGCGACTGCTAACAGTACCCCCCCCCCCTTGAGGAGGGGTCAAGGAACCCCGACATCCAGGTTTCGTGGGAAACTTATTAAAAAACTCTTTAATGAGCCTTTCAGCATGGAGACGTCTCTGTGGTATCCAACATCTCTCTTCTGGGCCATAACCCTTCCAGTGGACTAGGAATTGAACTTGGCCTTGAACCATCCTAGAGTCGAGGATCCTTTCGACGATGTATTCCTGGTCTCCGTTCACAATCAAAGGATGGGGCCTGTTAGAGGAAGGCTGACTGAATTTGCTAGGAGCCGCAGCTTTCTTTAGAAGAGAACAATGGAATGTTGAGGGTATTTTTAAGGAAGGTGGTAGTCTCAGCCTGAAGGCCACTGGATTTATCTTTTTCTCGATTGAAAATGGTCCAATGTATCGGGGCCCCAGCTTCCTGCAAGGTTGCCGTAACCTGATGTTGCGTGTGGACAACCAAACCCGATCCCCCACTTTCAATGAACATGGCGCACGATGGCGGTCCGCGAAAACCTTGGATTTTTGGGAGTCTAGACCTAATGCAGAGTGCACCTTTTTCCAGACACCCCTCATCCTGGCAGAAAAAGCAGGTGTTCCGGAATCCCCACAGGAAACAGCAGTAGAGAACGAGTTGGATTTCGGATGGAACCCGAAGTTGCAGAAGAACGGGGATGTGTGTATAGTGGAATGGCAAGAATTATTATACACGAATTCCGCCCAGGGTAAGAGAGAGGACCAGTTATCATGGAATTTAGACACATACATGCGTAAGAACTGTTCCAAGGCCTGATTGGTTCTTTCTGTCTGACCATTCGACTGAGGGTGATATGCCGAGGACAGACTGATAGTGATCCCAACGGATTTACAAAAAAATCTCCAAAAGTGTGCAATAAACTGGGATCCTCGGTCCGATACAATGTCTTCGGGAAGCCCATGGAGACGAAAGATATGTGTGAGAAACAAAGTGGCCAAGGTCCTGGCATCCGGTAATTTGGGTAAGGAAATAAAATGTGCCATCTTACTGAATCGGTCCACCACTACCCAAATGGTGTTATGACCTGTAGATACTGGCAGGTCAACAATAAAATCCATCGAAAGATGAGTCCAAGGCCTGGTTGGAGCAGGTAAGGGTAACAGTAGACCAGAAGGACGATTTCTAGCAGATTTATTTCTGGCACATTCAGGACAGGCACGGACATAAGTCTCCACGTCATCCGATAAGGTAGGCCACCAAAGCCAGCGAGAAAGAATTTCGATAGTCCTACGAATTCCTAGATGACCAGCAGAGTGGTTATTGTGACCTTCTATGAGAACCGATTTCCTAAGGTGCACCGGAACAAATAATTTGTTGGCAGGTGTCTGCACCGGAGCGATTTTCTGGAAATGATGGATAGTGGCTCCTAAATCCTGGGTGAGTCCGAGATGAATCGTGGTTGAAGGAACAATAGGCAACGGGTCAGGTGACTGAGGATGATGGGCCAAAAAACTTCGGGACAACGAATCGGCTTTAGAATTTTTGGAACCTGGACGAAATGTGATGATGAACCTAAATCTGGTGAAGAATAGGGCCCAGCGAGCGTGCCTGGGATTCAGAGTTTTTGCGGTCTGAATATATTGGAGGTTTGTCACGGGCACTAGGAGTCTTTGCCCAGGAAATCACCAGATGTTGGCTTACCAGAGTAATATAGATGGTAATAGGTACTCTGGTAGCAGGGTGACAACGGAACTGGAGGAACAGCAGATGGTGAGAGTATGCTCGAGGAAAGTCTATGACTAGCAGCACTGGTAGTGAGTATATAATTGAACACGAGAAACTGGATGGACAAGGAAACGTGAGGGTAGTCAGTGGTCTGCGTATAGCAAGTTGTACCACTGCTATAGTGAGGAGGAATGTCCAGAGGTAGCGAGGAGGTAGTGAGAGTCAGCGGTCTGCGTATAGCAAGTTGTACCGCTGTCTAGGTAAAGGAATGGAATCCAGGTGAAGGTAGATAACAGGGAAGTCAGTGGTCTAAGTATAGCAAGTTGTACCACTGCTATGTGAGAGGATACTTGAAACTGGTGTCACAGGGAACTGGAAGCAGTGGTCTGCATATAGCAAGTTGTACCACTGCAAAATATATGTGAGGAGGGCACGAGGAGATGAATGCTATGCAGAGTATACACGGGCACACAGAACTTGATCCCACGATGATATCACAATACAATGATAACAGAGCAGCACTGCTAAAGTATACAAAGTCACAATAACAATCCAGGCAAATAGGAGACAAAGTCCATGGTAGCGATAGTCTCCGTGGATAGAGGACTCCGGAGGAGAACACAACTCAGTCCAGCTAGATATGCAATACACAAGCAAAGTCAATGAGAAGTATGCATACCGCGGTTCAGGAGCGCAGGCTGTCAGAGAGACGTGCAGGGATACCTGAACGGCTGAAGGCCGGCAGGAGGAGAGATCACTGGAAGGTGGAAGCGGTAATCAAGTTGGTGCAGCGCACGGCAGTTAAACCATCATGAACGAGGCAATACTCTGGAAGCAGTAGTAAATGGAACTGGAACTTGAAGAACACGGGAGAGTTGAGGCAGTCTGAACTCCAGTAGCAGAGATGGAAGCAGCGGAGCGCTGACCCGATGAACACAGGAGAGTTGAGATGAGCTGGAACTCTGTAGAAGCAACGGAGGCAGCGGATAGGACTCAGCTGGCTGCAGACACGATGAACACCGGGGAGTTGAGGTGAGCAGGAACTCTGTAGAAGCAACGGAGACAGCGGATAGGAGTCAGCTGGCTGCAGACACAATGAACACCGGGGAGTTGAAGTGAGCAGGAACTCTGTAGAAGCAACGGAGGCAGCGGATAGGAATCAGCTGGTGCAGACACGATGAACACAGGAGAGTTGAAGTGAGCAGGAACTTTGTAGAAGCAGCGGAGGCAGCGGATAGGAATCAGCTGGCTGCAGACACGATGAACACAGGAGAGTTGAAGTGAGTAGGAACTCTGTAGAAACAACGGAGGCAGCGGATAGGAATCAGCTTGTGTAGACACGATGAACACAGGAGAGTTGAAGTGAGTAGGAACTCTGTAGAAACAACGGAGGCAGCGGATAGGAATCAGCTGGTGTAGACACGATGAATACAGGAGAGTTGAAGTGGTCTGGAAACCACAATAGAAATAACAGGAATCAGCAGGAGCTGAATACACGAGGAAACACAGGAACACCTTCAGAGGCTCATGGGAATGAGACTCCAAGATCAGGCAACGAGGTATTGACCACAGGTGCTTTAAATAGGGAGTGTTGCCTGATCAGCCAATTAATGAAAAGTAACAGATACTGAAGGCTTGAAAGGGCTGCACATGCGCAGACCCTCAGGATGGCGGACGGCCACGGTTCCTAAACACACGAGAAGTAGCACTCACAGTCCGGTGAGTGACAAGGTTTTTATGGTCTGTGAAGATGGTAATGGTATGTGCAGCTCCCTCCAACCAATGTCGCCATTCCTCCAATGCCAACTTAATGGCCAATAATTCACGGATTCCAACGTCATAATTACATTCCGCAGGCAAAAACTTTCTCGAGAAAAATGCACAAGGATGTAACTTTTTACTCTGTGGGTCTTTCTGAGAGAGAATGGCACCAGCACCGACATCCGAAGCGTCCACCTCCACAATAAACGGAAGTCCTGGATCAGGGTGTCTAAGGACTGGAGCGGAAATGAAGGCAGCTTTGAGAGCTGAGAAACTTGCCAGTGCTTCTGTGGACCACTCCGCTGGATTAGCTCCTTTTCGAGTGAGGGCAGTGATAGGAGCCACTAACGAGGAGAATGAGCCAATAAACCTTCGGTAATAATTGGCGAAGCCAAGGAATCTTTGTATCGCCTTCAAGTTAGTAGGTAGGACCCAATCTTGAAATGCCTGCACCTTGGCGGGATCCATAGCGAATCCTGATGAGAAGATGATATAACCCAGGAATGCCATTGTGGACACCTTAAATTCGCATTTCTCCCGTTTTGCTTACAGATGATGCTCTCGTAATCTCAATAAAATCTGGCGGACGTGCTGACAATGCTGAGATAAGGATTCGGAATAAATTAAGATGTCATCCAAATAAACAACAACTGTTTTTCCCAAGAACTCACGTAATACATCCTTAATCAGATCCTGAAAGACTGCCGGAGCGTTGCACAAACCGAATGGCATTACGAGATATTCGTAATGTCCCGAGTGGGTATTAAAGGCAGTCTTCCACTCATCCCCTCTCTTGATTCGGATAAGATTATAGGCCCCTCGGAGGTCAATCTTAGAGAATACAGTAGCTGTTTTTAATTGATCGAACAGAACAGAGATCAAGGGTAACGGATACATGTTTTAATTGTGATGCTATTTAGTCCACGGAAATCGATGCAAGGCCTCAGGCTGCCATCTTTTTTAGAAACGAAAAAACAACCTGCGCCTACCGGAGACTTGGAAGAGCGGATGAACCCTTTCTCCAGGTTTTCTTTTACGTATAATTCCATGGCCTGTGTTTCAGGAAGGGATAGTGAATATAAACGCCCTTTGGGCAACTTAGAACCGGGTACCAATTCAATTGCACAGTCGTATTCCCGGTGTGGTGGAAGTGAATCAGCTTTCTTCTTGCAAAAGACATCACTGAAGTCCTGGTAGGGTACCGGCAACAATTCTGAACTAGGCTGTATAATTCTAAGAGGCAGGGTCAAGCAGGACATAGAGCACCCGGGACTCCAACGGACAATCTCCCCTGTTTTCCAATCAATAAGGGGGTTATGACTGCGAAGCCATGGATACCCCAATATCAAAGGAGCAGAGGGACAAGAGATAAGATAGAAGGAGAGCTCCTCCGTATGGAGGACTCCTACAGATAACCGAACCATTGGAGTCCTGGCGAGAATCCTTCCCCCAGGCAAGGGGTTACCATCCAAACCACATGTGGTGATGCTTGATCCTAACCTGATATGTGGAATATCAAGTGTCTGAAGAGGTAATCTGTAGACCCAAGCGCACCTCTTCACCTGCACTTAGGCTTTGGAGTTTTCCGGCTTGCTGGGACATGAAAGGACTAAGTGGCCTGGTTGACCACAATACATACACAAGCCTAGTGAGCGTCTTCTGGAGCGTTCCTCCGGAGGCAAACGTTAAGCGCCCAACTGTATGGGTTCAGAGGAATCGGGCAAAGTATTATCAAATTTAGCGAAAACGTCCATAGGAACAGAGAACTCCCGTTTGGCCTTCCTCTCTCTGATCCGACGATTAATTTTTATAACGAGTTGCATCAAATTCTCCATCGTGTTGGATATCGGATACTGGACCAAAGAATCCTTTATCTGCTCAGTGAGTCCTAAGCGAAATTGACTTTGCAATGCTGGATCGTTCCAGGCGCTATCAGTGGACCATCGTCGAAATTCCGCACAATACTCTTCCACTGAGCGACGTCCTTGCCTCAGCGTACGGAGATGAGACTCAGCTGAGGCTACCCTATCCGGGTCATCATACAATAGCCCCAGAGCTTGGAAAAAGGCACCCACAGACTGTAAGGCTGGACTTGTGGAAAGCAAGGAGAAGGCCCAAGACTGAGGGTCGCCCTGGAGTAATGAGATGATGATCCCTACCCTCTGTTGTTCGGAACCAGAGGAACGTAGTTTCAGACGAAAGTACAACTTGCAGCTCTCTTTGAAATTACGGAAGGCTGGCCTGCTTCCAGAGAATCGGTCAGGCAAATTCATCTTAGGCTCCGGTGTGTCACCAGCGGGAACTTGCTGGAGCTGCCGGTCTCTGGAAGCCCCTTCTTGGACTGCCAGGTGCTGGGATAAACTCTGCACCACTTGGGAAACCGCCTGTATCTGGTTGGCCAGAATCTGGGCTGGGGACAGATTTGACTCCTCTCCGTCCATGGCCGTACGATACCAATCTTCCTTGGCCGGTTATAATGTTAGGAACTCCCAAGTCAGTACAGTGAAACTCGGGAACTACTCAGAAGGCCAGGTGTTCGCTGGAGCCCCTAGTGGTGGGGACAGACTGGGCTGCGGGCCGACCGAGGGTCGAGTAGCTTATACTGACTTAAAGGAGTTCCCAGAAGTGGAGTGATTGGTGGGCTGTAGTATAAGAAGAATCCTAGGTCAAAAGGTCACAGGCACAGATGCAATATCCAAGGGCAAGCGAAGGGTCAAACTCACAGGCAGAGAAGCAAAATCCGAATTCCAGGCAAAGGTCAAGGTCAGAAGTGAAGGGTCACAGGTCCAACAACAAGCAGGGGTCAAACACGGGTAGTCAAATCCAAGGTAGCAGGAACCAAAACGGATAGCACAAGCAGGCAGCAGGACTGAGGACAGAACGCTATAACTGGCGGTGAGGCTGCAGACCTCACTGCCTTAAATACCAGTAGTGGCCAATCAGAGCCTAGCTCTGACATCACATGGGCAGGCTCAACCCTGCCATATTAATCAGCCCACAGGCTTGTGGGCGCTTCTGCGCATGCGCCCGGCTGTTCCCAGCTGCCGGGACGCAGCGCCCCTGTAAATAGCCCTGGCAACGGTCGGGTAAAAGCAGGAAGTGACGTCCCGGTTGCCATAGCGACGACCGGGACGCCTGCAGGAAATAGATGAGAGTCGCGGCGGTGCCCGCGGCCGCCGCGACTGCTAACAGTAAGAAGTGTATATTACTTGCACAGTAGAGACACAGTTTGTTGGTTATTCTGCGCCGTCGCTCCGCTTCGGTCAGGTGGGGGTGTGGACCACCTGTAAACCGGGCATTTGTTACACTGTAGTTGTTAGTTAAATGCAAATTTGTCATAGTACTATTAAGAGGTGCTGGCAGCACAGTTTCAGCAGCAGACAGAGTTGGCTGAAGCAAATCAACAGTATTGGATTTCAGAGAAACAGATTCTGATAGTCTCCTGAGTGGGTCCAAAAGTATAGCAGAAAATTGAGCCAGCTGAGAGCGTAACAGAATTATGTCCATTTGTAGACACTGAAGCAGAGGCTGTTCAGCCATTTGTAGAGCAGACATATTGCAGGGAGAAAATAAATGAAATCAATTGCAATGAGAGTTCCAGGAGAAATCTGAAGCAGGGTTTTTCCACATGACTCCAAGGCTTTCTTTTTGGCTGGTCATTCTGTTATGGTTCTGTTCAAAACCCATTCCTTGATTACAGCCATGGAGCCAGACACGTGATATAAATGTTTAAACTGTTTATTGCAGTAAAGGTATAGTCCAGGGAAGGCAAATAAAAAGTAAATAGTTCAAGTTGAATGAAACAATGGATTTTCAGATCTTGGCAGACAACAGTAAATGATAAAGAAATGCAGCCAATAACTTAACTGAAACCAGGAACAGAGATACATGCAGGTAATTCAGGAACAGAGCCACATGAGTAGGCCAGGAACTTCAATGACCAGCAAAAGATACAGGAAAATGCAGGCATATATAGGCCACAGACAGGTGTGGATGATTAATAAGCAGTGCTGGTTAACCCCTGATAGGAAGGCCAAACAACAGCACCTCTGGAGGATCACAGGTATTGCAGGGTAATATGCACACAGGAAAACAAGGCAAATAGTAACACAGGGTAAAATGCACACAAAACTATAAGGCAGATCATAACACTCCTATCATCTGCGGCAATTTGAACACTATATAAAGCCCTGCACATTCCAACTATGCAGCCTATTTACTTCACAAACTGGTGACAACACTTCCTGAACACAGACAGACCTGAATCTCTGGACTTGAAAAAGTAATACAGACATTAGTTTAGAACTTGCTATCTCCCAAATCAGGTACATGACAGTGGCTCCTTTTTAATAAATACTTCTTTGATATTTTTACTCTTAATATAGTAACCATTCAAATGTCCTCATTGAGAGGAGAGATAACACATTTGTCCCACTCCGCTCCCCAGGTACCTCTACCTGAGCCTCTAAGCACTGACTGTCACTTTAATTCCCGTCTCTAGTGCAGACGATTAGTCATGGTCTGCACCTGTGTTTGCTTAACCTGTGTACTGGTCAGGTTTACCATTGGTCAGCCTCCCTTTATAAGGCCTCTCCTTTCATTTTTGCATTGCTGGTTCTTCAAGTCATATCTGTTACCCTGATGGCTCTGTTGGGATGCATACCCATGGAAACTGAGTTTATCTGCTGCTCGTGGTAAACGCTATGATCTACACCTGTTACCTGTTCCACAATCCGTGGTAAGCTGCTATTCATTGGTGTGTGTTTATCACTGCTGTATGTTGGACTTCCTCGATCTCTGCATACTTGTTCCACTGCCCGTGGTAAACGCTATGATCTACACATGTTACCTGCACGGCCTGCATCGCTGACTGCTGTTACCTGTTTCACAATCCGTGGTAAGCTGCTATTCATTGCTGTCGTATGTTCATCGCTGCTGTATGTTGAACTATCACAATCTCTGCATACCGTTTCCACAGTTTGTGATGAATGCTATGATCCGCATCTGTTATCTACTTGGCCGGCATTGTTGATTACTGTTATCAGTTCTATCATCTGTGACAAGAGGTGCCAATAGTGGCTGAATATGTTTGGACTTTGTTGATTCCTGTGCCTCAATTCTACTATTAATAGAGACTCTGGTTATTGCATATGCAGCTTGTCTTAATGAATGTTGCTGACACTTACTATTCTTGCATGTCTTCGTGATCATCATCTGCAAATTACTCAAGTCTTCATAGAACCCTTGTATTAATGTTTTACAATAAAATGGCAATCTTTGTTACCACCATTTGATGTCTGAATTGGATCATTTTCCTGCTATGTAACTGGTTCTCTAGCTGTCACATTGGGAGCTTTCCTGGAGGGCTGCGCGCAAGGTGGGAGCTGCAGAAGCCCATATTCCCTTGAGGGAATCCCTAGTGAACATTTCCCATTTTGTTAGATTCCACGCCTCCAGGGAAGTTTAGTTAACACTCATTGAGACAGCAGGATCTCACTCAATTATCTGTGAGCTAACCTGACAACATTAAAAGGAAAAAAAAATCACCAAGAATGAACCAAGACTTAAGGTTGATCTGAGTAATTCTTAAGCTAATCTGGATCCCACGTCAACTAAATTTAAGAGATGCATTGAGGTAAAAAAAATATAACTGACATTTTAAACTTTTAACAGATATCACCGGTACATCTCCAATGAGATATACATTATCCTGCCCATAACCTTCATATATATCCCCAAAGATATCATCTACTGCCCAGGGCTCAACTGCTGATATGAGATGAGAATTAACAATAGTACTCATGTGGCAAATCTGGACAGTCCTGAGTATTGAAGCAAATTAGAGTAATCTCATATGGTTTCCCACTATGTTTTGTCAATGTCCTTCGTCTCTCCTCATCATCTTTTACCACCTCACACTCCCACCATTAGGACTTTGCTCATACTGCTCTCCACATTTGGAACTCCCTGCCCCACCCAATCAAACTCGCCCCCAACCTTCAATCTTTCAAATGCGCCTTCAAAACTCACCTTTTCACACTTCGGCCTGATATCGTGTGTACGCTCCAACAATGAACGATTATTGTTGCAAAGCACATTGTATGGTTTAATTTGCTTTTTAAACTGACCTAAAAATCTCGTTCAATGATGGAATTATGTCTTTCCGATTCTGCAGTGTGTACGCACTAATGACCGGCAGTGTCCATAGATCTCTGTAGAGTGTGCAGAGCCACAATATTTTCAGCCGATGATTATAACAGATGTTTAGTGTTGTCACATGAATCGGCATGCTGATCGGGCCTTTTTGTATTTTTTGCAGTCACTGGTAAAATCATTAAGGATATCACATCGGGAGAAATTTTGTATAGTGTGTACCCAGTTTTACAGTTTTGTGCAAACAGTGTGATGTGGAGTTAATTGCACCCAGATAAGTGTTTTTCTTTCATCAGCAAAACTATTAATGCTAAGAATCCCAGGAACGGGGGTTGGAAGACTGTGAGATATTTTGTAGCCAAGTCCCAGACGAGAGGTTGCAGGTAATAGGAATAAGTCACGTGACAGCAGAGACTAATCCCATCAGAGAGGAACTAGGATCAAGTCTAGCCAGGCAGCCAGAAAGGGAAGAGCAAGGTTGGAAGGGAACCAGCATTTGTAAGTGTGAGCACTGAGCCGACTGGTGCAGAACAGGAGGTGGGTACTGGATGACAAAACTGCACAGATTCAATGAAACCATATGGAGCTCCTGCTTTCACCTAGGCCTATCCAAGAGTAGGACATATTAAACTTGTGGTAGTACAACCCTGGGTGCATGCTGGGCCAGGGTCTGTAAGATAGAAGTTCAACGCAGGACCACTTTGACTCATGAGCCCATGTACACTGGACACGCTGCACCCAGTGCAGCAGAATAGGTGAGTTCAGGTAACAGACCCCCTATGCAAAAGTGTTATCTCTTGTGCCTAAAGTAAGTGAACTGTGCTAGAATATGTGATATGTAAATAAAGCGCCACCTCACTTACTGTGTATTCTGGCCCCATCTATACAATACTGATAACTGTAGATTGTTACACTTGTGCTTCCATCACACACACTTTCTTGCTAATAAACATTCATGTGCCACTTTACCCATGTAAGCCTGAGGTTAAAGAGATGAAACTAAAACCATGTAGCTGACCTAAAGGTACTTCAGAGGTAGGTGTTATTGAAGAAATAAACCTACACCGCCTACCTAGCAAACAGGGGGTTACATAACAGATTTAGGGGTCTATTTTACAAGTGGTGTAGAGACAAATTGCTGACGTAACTGCAAACAAAAGGCTCTTTCACAGCTTTTTCTAATTTAGCAAAGGGGTAACTCCTGAGAAAGCAGAGATTTATCCAGTCTTAACCTAATTACTGGTGCTGAAATCGGTCCCCATAGACCACTATGGGAACAAGGGTACAGGCTTCCCTGTCCTCTATCCCTCCCTCCTCTCCTATGTGTCAGACTCCCTCTCTGCCATCTCTATCTGGACAGCTGGACGCTACCTCAAACTCAGCATATGCAAAACTGATCATGTAAGCTTGCGAGCAGGGTTCTCTTTCCTCTCTGTCTGTATGTATTATCCAGTATTGTATTATTAATGTTTATTCCCAATTGTAAAGCGCTACAGAATTTGCTGGCGCTATATAAATAAATGTTGATGATGATGATCTTTACACTGCCTAACATCACATTCCCTCTTCTGACCTCCCTTAAGGTTGATGGTGTCATCCTCTACCATGTTTCCCAAACACGCTGGTTGGGGGTCATCATCATTCCGCCCTCAATTTCACTCACCACATCCAGTCCCTTGCCCATTCCTGTCCGTCGCCTCCACCTTCACATATTGCCAAGATTCACCCTTTCCTCTCCCTGGATGCCACCAGACAATCCATACTTTTGTCATGTCCCGCCTTGAATATTGCAATCATCCCCTCTTTAACTATCCCCCCTGAAAGCTGTGCTGAATGCAATCATGACTAATCTTCCTCTGCCGACATTCCTCTTCCACTATGGCTCTCTGCAAAACCCTCCATTGGCTCCCTACTCCCTCCAGAATACAATACAAGTTGCTTGCTTTCACTTATAAAGCCCTTTTTAAAGCCTCTCCCTCCTACATCTCCAAACTAGTCAAGAAATAGACTCCTACTTGCCCACTACATTCTGTCAATGACCTTCTCCTCACCTCATCAGCTATCGCCACCTACTAAATTATGTCCCCACATTTGGAACTCCCTGCCCCATCCAATCAGACTTACCCCCATCCTTTAATCTTTCAAACACTTCCTCAAAACTCAACTTTTCACACTTTACCTTCATATAGAAGTATTGTCAGACAGCTTTTGGATCGATGATCTGCCACCCATGGACGTAACCAAAGCGTTCTTCTTGCTACAACTGCCGAGGCCATGCTTTTGGAAGAGAACACAATCATATCCAATGAGGCTTTACACAAGAAATCAATGCTCTTCTGCATAACCTCTAAGGATTTTAGAAGGTACAATCTATTTATTCAATCTTCAATATCTGTATGTAAAGTGCTGGCCCACAACCTAAGGGATCTAGCTATCGAAGCCATGGCTATCCCAGTCTTTCGAGTTATGCATGAGGAGATGTGTAATTTCCTGAAGGAAGTCACCATTCTCCTATACATGGCGTCTTTCAATAGTCTCCCATCATCCCATAGGAGAGTGGTCCTTGAGGATAAGCCGGCTATGGCTGAATCCACCTTAGGTACCGAACACCATCTCTGCATATCCTCATCCTGGAAAGGGTACATGCGGTTCAGTCTCCCCATGTTAGGATGACTTTTGTCTAAGGTTTGCCACTCCTTAGAGATCAAGTCTTTAATCACCTTATGGGTATGGAACACTCTACATTTCACCTGGTGCTCTGAAAACAGAGTATCCTGTGGCTTGATTGGAACTGTTAGTTCCTCAATGTCTAGAGATTTGTTAATATGCTTGAGTATAATATTTATGGTATCCAAATTAAACATTCTGGGATCCTCTTTCACTTCAGCCTCACTATCTAACTCGGAATCACAGTCCTGAAGGGAACTGAATGTTTCAGATGATGGCCCTGGTCTCACATCCTCCATCTCTTCTGCTATTGGAGTACTGATGCTCTTTGCCCCCTGCTGTGGGGCCTGAAAATCCTGCATGGCCTTCACCATCCATGAAAAGAACTGTTTGAATTGTTCTGGGGGGCCAGGCTCTTCTATCGTTTCAGAGGTACACGACACACATAACGGATCAATGCAATCTTTCGGCAATCGGAAGCTGCACACACTCGATTCTTAACTTTACGTTTTCTTTTTCCCTGCACAAGCTCCACAGAGGTAGAACAAAAAGATATTAAGTAAGCTATTCTAAAGTACATAAACACCCACTTCTAAGGGCTTACCTTGGGGTGTTCTTCAGCTTTTTTTGGGGCAGGCTCCTGGTCCACGGTGCACTGTATCCAGATAGCTGCTAAGTCCTGCAGCATACAACCACCTATAGCAAACAATGAGCCTCATATAATGGGCGTCACTTGCTTTAAAAAGATGTCTTTCCTGACATCATCAGAGTGTGTCTATCACAGGATGTTTTCCACTTGTAATGCTTTTCACCTGTCCCTTGACAGGTGTACAGATGAATGGAGTAGTGGTGCACCGCACCCCAGCAGCACACTGCGCATGCATGCGCCCGGTACACGCATGCGTCCTCCATGTGTGCACGCCCAAATCGGAAGTCCCCGGCAGCATCCAAACTTCCAAACAGCCCAGCTGAAGAAAAACGGTATAGTTCCAGCCCATGCCCCGCTGGACTGCACATACAGCCAGCCTCATGAGGAAAAACACAAACCTCAGGTAAGCCCCCTCAAATAAAATAATAAACAAAACAAAAAAATGCTACACTACACTATCCTGTCATACACTTGCTGAGACAGGAAAAGAAGACAGGAGGAAGAGGAGGAGCTACCTTATATAGGGTCCAGGTAGGGCGAATCTTTTCCTGTCTACACTAAGCTGATCAGGGTATTAAGTCATTGTCAGGGCTGCCATGGAGTTGGGAAATTAAATATATATATATATATATATATATATATATATATACACTATATGGACAAAAGTAGACACTTGACCATTATACCAACAGGGACTGTAATGACATGGTATCCAAATACATATTCATTAATATAGAGTTGGCCGCCATAACAGCTTCCACTCTTCTTGGAAGGCTTTCCACAAGATGTTGGAATGTTTCTGTGGTAATTTGTGCCCTTTCATTCTGTAGAGCATTTATGAGGTCAGGCACTAATGTTGAACGAGAAGGCCTAGCTCGCAATCTCCAGTTCATCCCAAAGGTGTTCGATGGGGTTGAGGTCAGGGCTCTGTGTGGGCCAGTCAAATTCTTCCACATCGAACTCATCAAACTATGGCTTTGTAGTCTTTGCTCTGTGCACTCGGGCACAGTCATATTGGAATAGAAAAAGGCCTTCTCCAAACTATTGTCACAAAGTTGGAAGCATAGCATTGTCCAAAATGACTTGGCATACTGAAGCATTGAAATTGCTCTTAACTGAAGATAAGGGGCCTGATTCATTAAGGATCTTAAATTAAGAAGTTTCTTATTTAAGTCTCCTGGAAAAAAACATGTTACAATGCAAGGGGTGAAAATTAGTTTTCAGTTTTGCACCTAAGTTAAATACTATCTGTTTTTTCATATAGCACACAAATATCAACTTTAAATTTCAGTGTACAAATAAGCTATCAAATATTCTTTTTTTTATCCTTTTTTTATATTCCTCCATTGTCCCAAACATGTTAACTAATATAAACATGAAATATATTTAACACAGAGTAATTGTGTTAAAATAATTAATAAAGAAACAAAACCTTTGTAACAAACATGATAAGAATTATATAAAATAAATTAATCGTGTCCAGTTGCATTCAGTGCTGATTAAGGAAATTCTCCCAGAAAGCCCTAGAATTCCAAGTGATGGTGCTACTTTTTCTGGGGGTTTTCAGAGATGTACTTACTAAATGAGAACTTGTATGTAAGCTCTATTCACAATCTTTGTGGCGTCTTCAAAAAGACCAATTCGTTAGGGTCGAAAAGCGTTGGTGATGTGGGGAAAGTGTATTTTCTTCCTACCTGATAACATATTTTGGGACTCAGCATTTGGTGATCCCGGTATATCACAGGGATTTTTCACCATCTGCTTGTACGTCACGATACTGAAGTAATCTTCTGATCATATCATGTAGTAATGCAGAAGAAATGACATTATTTCTATGTTCATGCTCATGGCGGAATTGATTGAGGACTAGAGGAGCAACAGGAGGCGATTCCACAGATTGTAAGCTTGCCAGCAAGGCCATCTCAACTCTATGGGCTAGATTTACTAAGCTGCGGGGTTGAAAAAGTGGGTATGTTGCCTATAGCAACAAATCAGATTTTAGCTGTCATTTTGTAGAAGGTACTAAATAAATGAAAGCTAGAATCTGATTGGTTGCTATAGGCAACATCCCCACTTTTTCAAACCCGCAGCTTAGTAAATCTAGCCCTATGTCTATTTTACCCAGTTTGTAAGTGAATCACCAAAAAGGGGCAATACCCCCATAAAAACAAGCACCATCCCTTGGAACTCTGGGGATTCTGGAAGATTTCATAAATCAGCACTGAACATAATTGGTCATGATTATTTTATTTTATTAATTATTATATTTATCACAAAGGTTTTGGTTATTAGTCACTAGAACAGAATTACATTATGTTATATATGTTTAGTTGTTATATTATTTAACTTGTTTGTGACATGGAGGAATAGAAGAAAAGAAGGAACACTAGACAGCCCATTAAATGTAAGTAATTATATATATATATTTATTATATATAGGAGAGATTGCCAGCGCTAAAATTATTTTAAAATGTTTGGTCTTTCATTAGTCTGCCATACTTCATTAAAGTAATTTGACAAAAATATATATTACATTAACATCAATACATCTCACCTATTTTAGGAAGGAAATATGTGGATCCCCTGTAATCTAGTATTAAATGCACAGGAAAGTGATAAAAACAATGCACAGGAGATACAGCCCAGGACATACACGGCTAAAAACAGAATTAATCTTGTATAAAGCTGGCCTCTCCTCCAGTCTTCCTTCTGCTTCCAGTCTCAAATCTGGCCTCATTTAACACTATCACCAGTTTACATCAGTCAGTCTGATTCCCTTTCTTGCAGATCCAACATAGGGGACATTCTAGGTCGCTTGTAGAATAATAGGAGTTATTACATAACAATAATATTTGTAGGTTAGAATTTGTTTAATAGATGGCCAATTATTTATATACGTTGTGTGGCTTGTAAATATCTGCGTCTCGGTTTTTTATTAGCATTATTATGGGTTTTTTTTTGTATTTTTAATTTCGATGATGGCTCTTTTTACAGTAACTTGTTGCGTGATTGAGTTATTAACGTAACAATATTATTCAATCCTGTTATTTTCTTTTACACCTGACTATAGCAATAGAAGATCTATTGCTCTTCCTGGTGGACTGCCATTGATACAATGTTATGTTATTTGAGACTCTCCACCAGCACATACATGAGCTTTATGAAGGAAAGTACAGTATTACAATCCTGCGCTGGAGACAACATCACTGATCCTACCTACTGCCTGCATCAGACACAGCACACACTGCAAGACAGACTGGGAGCTCAGTGCACCATGTGACTCCAGTCAGGTGACCTGCTGAAGTCACACATCACAGGTCCTTCCTTTCTCTGCATGTGAACCAGCCAGCACCGTGCTCAGTCTGCCTGTCACTCAGCTGCTGCTGCTGCACAACTAGTGGCCGGGCTGCACCGTGCCTGTCTGTCAGCGTAGACACTCACCGGGACTAGACAGCGCGTCCAGAGCCGCGTACACAGCCCAGCAGGCTGCCATCCACAGCAGGAGCTAGACGCCGCCAGCAGCCGTGCCCCGGGGACGGAGGAGATGTGACCAGCTGGACGCGCAGGAATGAACGGACAGGGCTGACTGAGGAAAAGGGAGAAATCCGAGGAAAAGTTTTACAACTCTGCTAAAGCCCCCCGGAGTTTACTAGGGGCAATGAGAAGTTGTATGTGGTGACCTTATTCCAGACACCCCGGGTCCCCAGGCTGTGGCTGGCTGTTTTTAGAGGGTGTGACTGGACACGTTTGTGGAGCTGTCATCTACTGAAGAGCATTATTTGGGTCAGTGATCGGCAGCCTCTGCGTTTCGGGATTGCATTCAGTTTTGGGGGAGATTCTTTCCCTTTGGACCTCACGGATCATTGTGTACAATAGTCTCGATCGTAAAACTGTTCTTTCGAAATCTGGCAAGAGGGAGAAGCTCCTCGTCACCCGCCTACCATGTCATAAGAAAGGTGAGTGAGAAATGGACACTGTGTGTATGGCTCGTTTCCGCCTGGAAATGCAATAGTGCAAAGTCCACGCAGGATCCCAGCCACCAGACCAGACTATTAACTCGTTACATGGCCGTAGCTGGGCTGCACATACTCCCCTGTCTTGCCGAAACTAACGTCAAACTCTCGGTCCTCGTTCTCCGCACGTCTCCTTGTACAGGTCTATGTGCTGCATACCTGCCTTGGAGGGGTTACTGTATGTAGGTAGTGTTTTATGTTACTTTCCACATGCACACGCATGATCAGCACTTGTCATCTGTCCATCTCATGGTCTATAAGGAGGGGGGAGGTGGGTGGGGGTGTTGGTCACCAAATACATATGACATTATTGGCAACATTATAGCGATAACTCACAGTCAGACAACATATATCGCTGCAGGCTGCAATGCATTTTGCAAGGCTACATAAGTGTCTTTTTTCTACACTTTGACGACAACTGCTTTGCTTCAACCCAGCATTCCCCGTGGAGCTGCTCACATTTGCAATATACATTAATATGTCTACAATACCATATATATATATATATATATATATATATATATATATATATATATATATATATATATATCTCTATCTATCAACAAAGCATGCATAATGATTAATGTAATGGACATCAAATGGTATATGTAAAAGTATTTTAATGCACCCCTTTTCATTGATTGTGGATTATTTCTCATCTTCCCTTTAATTGTTTTGTTTCTGTCACATTGTCGTTTCTTTTTGAGTGTGACTTTTGGTTTTTACTATTTCTATACTTTACAGACTATTTATGTGTGTTGCTGAGGACTGGTTGGCTTCTAACAATTAATTTGGTAGAGCAGTGGCAAGTTTAAGGTGTTTTCTTTTGTAGTATAAACCCTCATCCCCCCCCAAAAAAAAGAAATCTATTGCAAAACCCACTGTAACAAAATAATATGTAGATAATCTATAGTGCTATTATGTGTGTAGTTTGGAAACAGTGTACAGCCAATATGAATATTTCAATATGAACTTTTTCACAGAGCAGTCACCGCCTCTTCAGATACAGTATGAATATAAATACCTATGACTCAGTCACTTCCATGCATGTACAGTACCATTGACATGCAATTAAATGTAACTTTCCATGACAGATATTCACTTTGCTACTGTGATCGCTACATTCTGACATTTTGAATGAAAACATTCATGTGTGCTCTATCTCTGGGGTATGTCAGACACATTAAAGAGGTACTTCCACCTGTTACAATAACCAATTATTTAATTTGTAAGGAATGAATAAAGCATTTTCAAAATAAACTAAAATGAGTATATATTTTTTTATTTTTTTTAACAACCAAAGATTCAAGAGATTTCTTGGATTTTTTTTTTTAAATATATACGCTTGGAGTCCTTGGGTTAAATGTATATGCTTTATGATTTCCTTGTGGTACCTATTCATTATATCATTATATGATAAACAAATGTTGAGAATCTCTGACCTTGAGTATGATGTGCCATTGTATCGGGAACATTATCAAAGTGTATATTTGTACCAGCCAGTGTGAAAGTGCCACAAGTTAGCCCAATATATATTTTAATACTTACATAAATATCCCTGGGTTGTCAACAGGTGGAAATTTCCAGTTCTCCATATACCTGTATATCATGCATTATTCCAAGCAAGTACAGAGTGGGTTTGAACTTGATAGATAATGCTGCCTCGCCAGGTAATGCTGAATAAACCACATGGAGCACCAGGCTGCTTGCCAAATGGCTGTAGGCCTGTATGGCTCACTGTGGTGCTGGTGGAGCTTATAGCACAGTCTCCTAGAGATTGTCAGCGTTTTCAGTTTAATCATCTTTGACCTTTTACATTTCTTGCTATACCTGATTGCTCAGTAGTGTATGTCCAAATAACCTTCCAATAACCTGCTCTGCCTTGCAGTAAATGTTGTACTATGTTGAAATTATTTCTCAGGTGTGCGATGGGTGGTAACAAGTATTTATGAATATTACATCCCATGTCTATTGAGGATATATACTGATGAGATAGCAAGAGTGATTTTATTTCCGGTAGAGAAATAATTATATATCAAAGCTTATTAGAATGCAATTGGCAGATGGGGTTGCATATCCAAATGAGCATGTAATTAAAAGCACTCCAAACAAGCTATCTGGTAAATACGTATCAATTAATGTAAAAACAATATTTGTAGCACAAAAAATGTTATTTGTATTTTATTGGTAATTTATCTAGAATGGTGTTATTGGTACAACTTGTGTAGTTAACTGATTACATAACTTTGTTTTATTTCAAATAATAGGGCATGTATATCTGTGAAGGGGGGGGGAAGTCTTAAAAAGATAGTACATACATTTGTGCGTAAAATTGTTATGGGCGTGTGTTCAGCAAGTTTATTCACCTGTAACATTATCAGTTTTTAAAAGCTAAATACTACTACATATGTGCATTATTGCTAGGGCAGTGTAACGTTGTAGATTCCCTATTTTTACATATTCTACCTACTTGGCAGCAGAGTAAAATTGGTAATGTCTCTCCAGTGCTCTCCTTCAGTATCTAAAGGGTTAGCATTTGTGTCGCAGCAACTTAATATCAGTCATGCCACCCTCCTCATAACTGACAGGTCAGCTGAGCCAGTGAGATGCCTGGGAGCACTGAAGGAGTGTCAACCAGAGAGGAGCAGGGCAGTGTCCATCCAGCACTTGCCATGTACAGACATTGTGTTTAACCACTTATATACTTTGTGATGGGGTCTGAACTTTTAAGCAGTTACAAAAAAGAGGGTTGTTGTCCTCAGAAACTAATTACAATTGTTGAGCAGCAACATGCGTGAATTGATGTAGTACTTTAATGGACACTTTTCTCTAGCCAAGCTTCACTGCTATTTAGTTTTATGCAGAAACAGACTACATGCCAGCTTTGATGTTTACAAACTGGTGCTAATCTCTCTCTACTGCTGCACCTGGAGGGTATAGGAAATCAGATAAATTAGGAGGGAGACGAGGGAGGAAAAATGCAAAGTAGGAATTAATGCAGGTAGGGAACAGGTGCAAATGGCAGACCTAATAAGTGCTCCACTCGGTCATTTATCACAGAGATATATGGTGTTCCATATGACAGCTTTATGATTTACAGTTTTTAATGTTACATTCAGTCATCAAGTGCAAACGGCAGTATGAATATGAAAAAGTTTATATTTTAAAAATGTATTATTTAAAAAAATATGTAACTTGTTTTTAAAATGTCTTTGTAATCTTAGGTAACACTTTTGGCTAAATTGATCAAACTGCAAGTTTCTGGTGGGTTTAAAAAAAGTGGAGATGTTGCCTATAGCAACCAATCAGATTCTAGTTATCATTTATTTAGTAAATTCTAGAAAGCAATAGCTAGAATCTGATTTGTTGCTATAGGCAACATCTCCACTTTTAAAACCTGTTGGAAAACTCTCAGCTTGATACATTTACCCCTTTATTTAAAATGTAAATTAGAGTTTGAGACACTGTTTGCTATTTATAGCATGACATTGAAATCCATCAAAACCAATACAAAAAAATAAAAAATAAAAACATGTTTTTCAAAACAGGGCCCTGCATTTGGGCCGAAATATTGACTGCTGGAATAACTGTACCTTTCAGTAAGGCAAGAAAACATTTTCCAACACTGCACTTCAATTTGTGGAGGAAGAACCACAGCAACAAATATAAGAAAAAGTTAGTTTATTTTAAACATCCTACAGCTAAGAAATGACAAAGCGTAATGCTATTTCTAAATCCCACGTAGTAAATGATGCAGTTTTAATTATTCTGCTTCATCAATCTTTTTCAGGTGACACTTTACTGTCACTTGTCTAATATTTCACAGCATGTTGCTTTGTAGTGGTTAGATCACACAATTCTTAAAAGTTGCATAGAAAAGTGAAACGTCTTCACAAGCAATAACCTTGCTTACAATAAAGAGTTTATGTTCTACATGTTTTCATGTGAACTACAAACTGTCACTTGACAAGCAGGCTCGCCACACATGACTAGTGTGCCTCTGCCAGGGGTTGATCATACTTACCATTCAGTCTGGCACTCATTTTTCCTTTCGGACTGCAGAAAATAATGGAATTACACCCCCAAACAGCTCATAGACTCATCCCATTGCTGACGCCATTTGGAGTGGATTATACAGGTGCCCAGCGATTTGCAGCAAAGAGTTTAACAAATGTACAATCTAGTACATTGAGATTAAGGAGGAAAAGGGATAATGTAGTTCTATCCAACAATTAAAAATTAACATAGCTAAATAGCAGGTTAAAGGCCAGTAAAGTCTTGTGAATTAACATAGCGCCTCAACGGCATAATCATATTTTTGCTTTACCTGAATGGTGGTTATACATGAAATACTGTATAAAGGACAGTCAGGCAAAATAAAAGAAGAACAAACAGAAAGACATCACTAATAGTTCTTTATGGTTTTCTGGTTCACTTGCATGTCCCTGCCCTGCTCATTGGCTTGGAAAGGGGAGATGCACTAGCTCAGTTGCCAAGGTAATTTTATTGACCCGCATATTTAGTCTGATAATTTTTATTTTATTGAATGTTTTCCTAATGTCTCATTAATTGATAGATCATCATCATCATCAACATTTATTTATATAGCGCCAGCAAATTCTGTAGAGCTTTCCAATTGCAAACAAACACAGTAATAAAACAATACTGGGTAATACAGACAGATAAGATGTAAGAGGGCCCTGCTCACAAGCTTATAATTTATGGGACAATAGGAGTTTGATGCATGAGGTTAAGTGCTACATAATGAATATTGGTCCGAATAGATAATACATTGCTATTTTGATATAATATAATTTAATTCATTCTGTACTTTATTTGGCATATTTGTATGTCTGTGTACCTGTTTGCAATTTCTATTTGTTGTTTATTATTTAACTTGATAACTGGATGAAAAGCTAATGCAAATTTCAATGTATTTATTTGACATTGTCCCACCTTTGTTCTGTAAGTATAGTGTTTTGTGTTTCTCTTTTTTTTATATTGCAGAATGTGACATTTTCCATCTGTTACATTTCTCCATTCAGTTGTAGGGTTCAGCTCAACACATGAAAAATGCACCAAATATACACATGCACGTGGATTTATGTGTAAAATGCATCATTTAGATCAAATCCAACTAAAGGGTAAAACTTTCACTTGTGGGAAAAACCTGTAGCATTGTAAGGAGTGCAAATATTAATTTTGTTCATTGAAGAGAAAATATTGCCTGTGTTTTGCATGAAGAACACACCCGTGTTCCTTTCCCAATATATATATATATATATATATATATATATATATATATATATATATATATATATATTATAAAAAAAAATGTATTTCGCTTTTGCACAGGTACTATCTTGTTAGTAGCAAATACATGGCTGATTGTTTATCTGTTGCCCTACCCCTTCTGTCTGTAATCCAAAAACAAGTTGCAATGCATACATTTCGTCCATTGCTAATGGCTGGCTCTTGCACACCAACTAGTGATGTTGCATCGAGACTTGTGTAAGACGTTAAATATCATGTACTAACTTCACAAATAATTCTCTTCTGGATCCAGATTTGTTTATACATTAGGTTGTTAAATCTGCACTGCACAATGTGTTTGGGACATATGCTGCAGAATAGCACAGCTGGGTGCAATTCTCAATTCATATTTATAGTGGTATAAAATGTATTAACAGGAAATGGATAACTTATTTGTTCCCCTATAACTACCCATTAAAGCATCACTATGAATTCTGCAGGTTTACATTCATGTATGTAAATGGGGACGTGCCATACTACATGCTTTGGAAGTTATTGCTTTGTGTAACATCTCTTTTAAAACAGCCCAATTACATTATCAATATTTAATTTGTATAATCTGGCTCGCTATCAACATATATTCTTGGTGTGTATAAATTATATCAATGAAATCGCTTAGGTAACTGCCTTCAGTTTGTTGAAAATATAATATCTATTCACTATGAGATCTTTGAACAGCAACATCAAGGTGCAGCTTTTGTCAATGAAAATCTTTGCCGTGATTGGTCAAGATATTAGCATTAACTTGTTGGTTGTGAAGGACTGAATGCATTCTTTGGGAACTATGTTCTCACCGATTGTCCTACAGCATATGGCCAAATAGTTTTTTGCCAATGTCACGAAGGAAGAATATTAAAATGTAAAAAATCTGTAAATATGTATGAGATAATATTTTATATTCACACATAACTCAATGCAGTTAAGCATACTTTCATTTGCCAATTAAAAATAACACACTACATATACCAACAGTATTAGTAAGCCATCTAAGGTTACACTGTACATAATATACATACCATTTATTAATTCATTCATTATAGTATGTAATGCAGAATAAATACTGCAGTCTTGATGGCTATGGGTAAAGAGTCAAAACCGTCCTTTACTCTGTGAAGATTGAATATTGACATTTTTTATTACTTTTTCCAGGTATGGAAACCAAAGGCTATCACAGCTTCCAGGAAGGAGATATGGAGAAGCGATGGAGTCAGGTGCCACAGTCCATGGAATTCTCATCTTCCAGGCAGCAGACTTCTGATACTTCTTACATGGAAATTGTAAGCGCAAGCTGCGCACCCGGGGATTTCTCACAGAATGTCACCGACAGAGAGGGTAAAAATAAGCAAGATCTCCTCCCATGCCTTCAGCAAGAAAGTAATCAGTCTGGTGTTCTACCACAGGAGCTTAAGCCTGAACTGGAGTCAAAAGAACTCTCTGCGACTGTAGCTGAGTCCATGGGATTGTATATGGATTCTGTGCGGGATGCCGATTTTGCATATGAGCAGCAGAATCAGCAAGGGGTGATTCGTCCTGGAAATATTTATCAAAATATGGAGCACCTTGTTAAATTTTACAAGCAGAACGCTTGTGGCACTTTTTCATTAGATTGCCAAAATCAATCTGTAAATTCTGTATTGAAAACTGACAATTCCATGAATGGTAAATTAAACAGTAACATTTTACGGAGCCCCTCATCCTGCAATGAGAAAAGTTCGACAAGTAGCCCTTCTGCTATGGTGCACTCTGTTTGCAGCCCCCCTGGAATTGACTCTGTTTCTTCAACTACTTGTTCCACCAACTTTGGAAATTTAACAGTACATAGTCCAGTTAACCAAGGAACGTCTGTTTCGTGCTCACCAAATATTGATAATAGGTGTCCTATTTCCCAGAGTCCTGCACACGCAAGCACGGTGGAGTCCCCCTTGTCAAGCCCGTTAAGTAGTTTAAGATCACCTATTTCCAGCCCACCAAGTCACTGCAGTATAAAATCCCCAGTATCAAGTCCTATCAATATTGCAGTGAGACCTAATGTAGCTAGTCCTGGGAATATAAACACAAGATGCTCTCTCTCCAGTCCTTCCAATGCCAATAACAGGTCCACTATTTCTAGTCCTGCTGCAAGTTCTATGGGGTCTTCTATCTGTAGTCCAGCAAGCAACACTTTGGGATTTTCCTCTGCGATCCTGCCTACAGAATGTAGAACTGATGCCAATATTACTACAGAAACAAAAGACAAAGGAGCTCAGCAGCTCTTATTCCCCAAAATGGAATCAATGGAGAATGAAATTACTGACAGTAGTACAAATACTTTGGTAAAGTTTATTAAGCCAGACCCAGATGGGACTTTTATTGACTCCTGTTTTGGAGATTGCAGTAAGGTTGGTTCTGATACAACTTTTCCAGTCTCCGTAAAGCAAGAGCCAGGTAAAAACTTTTGTTCTAATCCTTTCTTTAAAGGCACCCAATCAGGGAATCCGTTTCCATTTATGGAAAGCTCATACTTTACCTTCATGGATGATAAAGATTACTATTCCCTGTCTGGAATTCTTGGACCACCTGTTTCGTCATTTGTAGGCAGTTGTGATGGTAATGGATTTTCTAATCAAGGCATCTCCATGGGGATTAAACAAGAGGCTGATGATAGCAGTTTTTACCCAGAGAGCACTATGCCTTCCTCAGCTATTGTTGGTGTTAACACAGTTGGACAGTCATTTCATTATAGGATTGGAGCACAAGGCACTATCTCATTGTCACGCCCTGTCAATAGAGAGCAGCCTTTCCAACATTTGAGTTCGTTCCCTCAAGTTGGCTCATTGGTCGACACTTGGAAAACACATTCTGAATTGTCTCAGAGCTCATTGTCATCCAGAAGAAATGATGGTTTTCCAGGTCCAGGATACATTCCAGAGAACGTGTCAAGGTGAGTAAGAAAGTGATCACGTTGTGAATGCACCAGACAGTGAATGGCACAAGACTATAATTGCCACATAGTTAAACAAGAGCGTCAGTCAGAAAATTCGTGGGTGTGATATATATTTAGAAATCTTGTAGGTGTTATTTGTGTGTTGTGTTTTTTATTTTATGCTATATTCCTTTTCAATTTGTTGCTCTTTTTTATTTATTTTTTATGTCTAAAACTTGTGTGTTGCTGTATATAACAGCATTGGACAAGTATATTTTAGTTTTAAAGGCATTTTTGATCATGTATACATGCTTTCATTGATTTCAATGATCTGATGTGCCATTTCTGATCTACACGTATTGAATGTGCTCTATTGATGGTTTAATTTATGCTGTAGATATCCTAGTACCTGTAAAACACTAAAATTACCCACTCACAGAAATATTGCACACTCACACGGCCAATGTCAAGACTTGTATTTTTTAATTTTACATATTCTGACACCATGAGCTGTGAAATATATGATTGTAATATACAAGTCATACTATTATATGTATAATAGTATATATGTTAATAATGTCCATCTCCCTTTTGCTTTGCACCAAACTCTTCATATATCATGATTTATACGGATTTTTAACTTGACCTTTGGCTTCATACCTTTCTATATGCTTTATTGATGATTACTCATATATCCTTGTAACTCACACATATACACACATAAAAACATAACATAACATAAAAAAAATATAGAATTCCATAGATTTTGTTGTAGATCCATTTTGTACTGCTCTGAAACCAGCTTGTGATGATTGGTGTTGTTTAGTAATAAAACAACAAAAGTTGATTTTTATTCTTTGACTAATTCTAGAACAGATATTTCTAACAGTAGTGTTATGTGGTGTGAAGATGGATGTGTGATGAATAGGCATTAAAGCCAAGTTGGCATGATGTTGACCATGCAGTGGATGTTAGCACCTAATATGACATGCCAGTTGTCTGTTTACAAGATGGCTGAAGGTGCCTAGACATGTGGTGACTGGACTGCCATGGGCAGCTACGCAGGACAGTTTCATGCAGAGGAGGCAGGAAGGGACATTTAATAGGCAGTTGTGTTACATGTGGCTGCCTCAAATAATGTGTCAAACCCTACGTGCCTACCCTCATATAACTGATACATTGACATTTGATTTAAAAAGACCATCATTACGTTTCATTGAGCCCCAGGCTGGTGCCTTCATTGATAAGTTGTTTGTCCTGGAGGTGACTTTGTGAAAGAGGAACAACACTAGTTTTAGAGTGAGTAGTCTTCATGGGCTATATGAACTGCTGACCATCACGGCCTGTACATATGGTGGTCAATGCAGGGCACATAGTATGTTAGTATGTTACGCTGGGCATCCTTTAGTAGATATCTGTAAGAAAAATATATGCCCCTCAGCGAAAGCTATTTTTAGCAATTTGCATATCCTTAAAGAGTTGTTAATTATTATTTTTTCTTAACAAATGTATGGACTTCTTACTTTTGGATAACTATGGCGAGGCCTTAGAAAGAGCGTAGCGGTGTGTGACCTCTGTGCTCAAACTATTTTTCTGCCTTTTGACCACATGAAAATGGAAGAAATAGAAATTTCCACAGTGTTGATGAGCATCATCATCATTATCAGCAGCAGCTATTTATATAGCGCCACTAGTTTCGGAGCGCTGTACAGAGAACTTACTCACATCAGTGCCTGCCCCTTTGGAGCTTACAGTCTAAATTCCCTAATACACTTGCACACAGACCGAGAGAGACTAAGGTCAATTTAAGAGCAGTCAATTAACCTGCTAGTATTTTTTTGGAGTGTGGGAGGAAACCAGAGTACCCGGAGGAAACCCAAACACAGGGAGAACACACAAACTCCACACAGATAAGGCCATGGTCTGGGATCGAATTTATGACCCCAGTGCTGTGAGGCAGAAGAGCTAACCACTAAGCCTCCACGCTGGCCACACATTGTGTGCTATGTTCATGCATTTTTTTTATTTTATTTTTTAGGCTTACTTTACAAAAACATGTACCGGAGAGTTGAAAACAAGGTCATCTACACACAAACTGAGTTTTGTATTTTATTTTTTTATATTATTATTTTTTTACATCCTCACTTAAGTTATTAGGAGCTCCTTATTGTAGTCATTGTACTTCATCTTTCTTGTCTGGCTGCCCTCTGCTGCACAGTGTAACAGAATGACCTGTGGCCAATCAAATCATATAGATAAAGGTTGTGATCTTGTGGGAGGCAGTGATCTGTGTTCTCCTGTGATTATGTTAGTGAGTACAGGGGCTACATGAGACTGGTGTCATGGTGAAAAGAGGGGAATGGAGGCCTCCTGGAGCTATATAGTGAGCGATGGATTATGGAAGTAATAGAACTATTGTGGTGTTGAATATTCATAGATGTTGATCTTAGTATCTTTTTCTTAACATTTTTTCCTCTAGTATATATACACAAATGTACTAATTTAGACTATGAACGTGGCAAGATATCTACCCCCTTTTTTTGACCCCTTGCCTTTAGTGCTTTGGTAGTAGCATTGTAACAAGTCAGCAAAGTCTGTTGTGATAATACTAAGCCTTTGTTTTTACTCATAGAAACTTAACATAAATGTGTTAATATTTACATAAAATGATATATAAACCATAGCTCAACAAGTCATCATTAAACACACCCCACACATCTAGTGCGTGACATCAGGCCACCAGGATCACCTCATATGACGTTCAGTTTATGAAGCATTTATAGCGTGCATTACCTCTATGTAATTTGTGTCAGAGAGGTTATCAAGAGTTTTATGTTTAACTTTTCAATGTATAACTTGTAATTGGTGAGTAGTTTTATATATGTACATCAAATAAAACAAACTACCTTAATCAGTTAATATAACATATATTAAAGAAAAATTAAAAGTAAATTAAGGAATTACAAAACAATAGAAAATTAGCTGGGAGTGTGCTTAAGATAATAAGCACATGGTTTTCTTACAGTTAGTGGTGTTTTATTACAGTAACATATAATTTTTGTTGAGAAGTGACATTTTTGAGAATCTACCAATATCTCAACAATAACTTGCAGAGTTAAGCTGTAGTATAATTCATATAATTCACAGTATATGTACTGTGAATTACATATATGTCCTGAACAAACATTTTTGTATTACACGACCACCAGTCCACCAGTTTACTGCTGTTCTCTTAAACTTTTATCTGGGGTACCAAGTAACGCTGTCAATGGAATAATAGAGAGATTGTCAATTTATTTTATCTCCACCATGTATGAATAAATGTACCTCGTTAACACCTGAAGAAGGGATTCATGTGCAGCCTTTGGAACCATGTTTTTCTTGACATATCCCAATACATTGCAAAGAGCCCACTTCACAACTAGCACTAGATCCAGATGGTGCTGGGAGGGTGTACTCCGTGCTTCACAATAATTTGCCTCGTTGGTCTAAAATAACTATTAGTGACTTTGAGTGATCACGCATATATTTATTGAGTTAAATAGATGTAGGACAACATTTTATAAGCGGGTTGAGATTGTTGTAATGAGTTAAACTAACTCTTTAATATCATTTGCCTTGTGTATCTGAAATGTATATTTCTGGAATGTTTTCCCATCTATTTTTAGAAATTCCCTATATCCTAGATTCTCAACTTGTGTTATAGGTAAGACCCAAAAGGAGTTTCAGTGCCGCTAAATAAAATTACATTTATAAGTAAGTTATAAAACATAGTAATAAAAGTGGGTATTTTTAAAACTAGTAAACACACAAGAAATTGCATAGAATAAAATGTAATCCGATGAAGGGGGTACTTGATTAAATACATTTATTTTATTTCACTGGTGCTTAGTACATGTGGACACACTTGGTAAACATTTATCATGTAAAAAGAAAAGTTATTTGTTACTTGAAATCCCAGATTACCTTCTGCTAAAAACATAAAGCGTGAATTCCTTCCCCCCTTCCCATCTGCTCTTTCCCTTCCCCCTTTTTTGCCCCATACCCCCCCCCCCTCTTACTCCCCCTTCTTTATATTTTTCCTTTTATTTGTATAAGTTAAAACAAAATAACATCGTCATGGTACCATGCGCATATGAAGCCGAATTTGTTTTGTAAAAGCACTGTGAGAGTGTTTCATACACATTGTTAAATTTGTACTTGCATTTATTGTCTCACTACTGTACCTTTCAAGAGTTTTATATTTTGTAATGCTGTTTAAGATCAGATGTTATTAATAAAACGTATTTAAAAAAAAAAAAAAAATAAAGAAAAGTGAGAAACCCCATAGAGTTCAATCAATATTCCATAGTCAAATTAAGAGAAACTGTCTTATCGATAACATTTCTTTTATAAAGGCTGCTGCCCTTCTTATGTATAGTGCAGCATCTAAACAATTCTGTGACATGAATATTTTAACATTCTTTTTTTTTTTTTTTTTAAGACTGACATTGTAAAAAGTACAAAATAATATTTTCTAAATCATTCTGAAATATTTTTAGTTTACATATTACATTTTAACTCTACATATGTGGCTATAAAAAAAAGTTACCTGATATACAGATATTATTTTATATCTAGTTTTCCTATGTGTAGCAAAGGTCCTGTTGGATAATTGTATATTTTGCTTTGCTTCAATGTCCATGTCAGTGGAGACTTATAAGACAGAGTACATAAAAACAGATCAAAATTGCGTGTAAAGTGCATGATCATTATGCTTGCATTCTGATTTATTGTTCCCAAGTGCTATTTTCATAAATTCTACCATGAATAGTTGCAACAAATCTCTGTACTTGGCTACATAGTTTTACTGTATTGAATAATTACACTAGGATCAATAATTATGACTTTGCTGCTGTTTTTGTGACTACAAAAGGAAAAATGTGTAAATGTAGTTGTAGGTTTAAATGAATATGAAATGATTGCCTAGAAAATTTGGAGTTTCAGAGTTTGTTCTAATGATTGGTATCCTGAGCTGTCAGCTTTCAGACCATGGTGTATGCCAGATCTTTGCCAGGAAGCTCCGTGATATTTTGACATGAGAGAAAATATGTTTTATGCAGCTATTACCCAATTCAGATGTGAAAGAAATAGCATATAGCACATAAATTATATACTCTTACATTGCAACACAATAAATATGGGTGTGTGACTGTACAAAGAACAAAAACTGACATACAATCCTTCTATTTTCTCATTTCCGTGGTCTCCTTCCCACATTGCTCCCTCTGTTCATAAAGTAACATACATTATCCACAGAACTCTGTTCTTCAGCATGTGACCCATGTGGGTCTTTTCATAACTACAGATGGACAGGATCAGACAGTTAAATAAAAGGTGCTTTATTACATTAGGCAAAAAAACAGACTTCCTCCCCTTCATTCATGTATATATCTTGTTCTCCTACCTTTCTGCCACTATTTCATAAACCCCTCCCAGATGATACTCAAACTCTTTCTTTGGCTTTCTGATAGTTGTATTTTAGTGTATACATATTAAGCAGTAATATTTTATAGATATATAACAAATATTTACTACCATATGGAATAGCATATTCTGCATACTGTTTAGATTATAAGCATTTTAGAATTGACCATAGTTTTCATGACCGGCATGAAAGCCTATGACCTTGTCATTCATCATGGAATGCATAATATTCTAATAATATTTTATCCATTCTAATATTGTCAGTAATATCTGTGATATTACCTTTTGTGATGCCCTTGCAGTGTTTGACTTTTTCATATACCTCAGTTCTCAGAGCATTTATTTAGTGACTTTTGGATGTGTTGTGAACCCCCTGGCATTGTATGCGGGCATCCTTTTATATAATATATATGGAGCCCATTGGTGGCTGCTAATACCCTTATAATGTACTTGTAGAGTGTACATTATCCCTTAAATAATCTACAGTGCAGGGTGTTTTCATTAATCAGGCAGTCTGTTTTATTCTATAACAACATTATTATTTTTAAAAGGAAATGAAAAAAAAATAATATTATTAATTGAACTTAATGTCAATTACCTTATGTGACTTTGTTGCTTTAGCAACAGTTCTTTTTCCTCTAATAATTAAATCTTCTCATATGTAGAATTACTGACATAAGGACGATTTTTATTTTTGCTACAAACTTGCACCACTATATTATATTTAAAATGTTGTTTACATATGTAAATTGTTTATATCATGAGCTTTATGCAATGTATTTTATAAGTAACTTTTTTCTCTGACATAATCTAGCATTTACAACTCACTGTATGGTATCTTTCATGAACCATAACAACCCTCTCAGTCCATCACTTTCAACAGGCAGCTCTCTAAGCATTTAAACCAAGCACTCCACAGTGTGAGAAACTTCTAAATAAATCTGTTTAGTAACTGTTGGTGAAGACTTCAAGATGACACATGAGCATTCACTCCCATTCAATGTCCTGCTTTCTGTATCCTGGGAAAGAAGATTGCAGATGTTTTAAAAAGAAATACTAATATTGTAACGTAAGCATCTTAATAGGTCTACTCAATACATTTTGCTGGTAATTATGCAAGCAATTTGCGTAATAAGAGTTTTGTCAGTGGGAACTGCGTGTTTTATTAACAACCTAAGCTTAACTTAGTTCAGGTTCAATTCTCTTATAAGTTACATGGTTGGCTGTGTGACAAGGAACAGTTTTATGAATTGTGGTTGGATGTGATTTTCCAAATACTGTTGGAAAATGTCAGAGCTGCTTTTAAAACTATGCATCTGAAAACAGTGACCTTTATTGTGCCTCTCCAGAAGTGAGACACTTAGCCTGGGTACACAATACAGTGTTTTCAGCCAAGTATCGGGTCATTCAAACAATAAATGACCATTTGGCTCGATATTGCATTAGTGTGTACGCTTCGGCAATAAACAAGGATTGTTCCAAACCACAGATCATCGTATGATTTGATTGTTCAGCAGAACTATAAATCTTGTTCAGCTATGGAACAACATCCTTCCAATTCTGCAGTGTGTATGCACTCACAATCAGGATCTCCATAGAGTTTAGAGTCATGGGGGTATATTTACTAATTGCGGGTTTGAAAAAGTGGAGATGTTGCCTATAGCAACCAATCAGATTCCTAGCTGTTATTTTGATGTTAGACTAAATAAATAACAGCTAGAATCTGATTGGTTGCTATAGGCAACATCTCCACTTTTTCAAACCCACAGTTTAGTAAATCGAGCTCATGATCTTTTCAAGCGACGGTTATGACAGTTGAAGAGCATAGATCTGCAGGTAAAACATGTATAGTGTGTACGCATGAATCGGTATGCTGCTCGGGACTTCTTATTTTATTTTATTTTTTCAGTCGTTGGTACAATCGTTGTAGATAACGCATTGGTCGGAAAAATCTGTAGTGTGTACCCAGCATTATATCTATCTTATTGAAACCACTTTCCAGTCCACATATTGGAACTAACCTTTGTGCCCCCCATCCAATATGTATTTAAATCTCGTTAGATACATCTAAGAAACATTTCCAGAATACGCACATATTTCACACAAGACACTGCAAAACACTTTAATTCATGGACTCATCCTCTCTTGCTTTGAATATTGCTATACCATCCTTGCTGGTCTTCTCCTGAACCAGACTCTCACCCCTACATGCTATTTTGCACGCAGCAGCTAGTCTGATTTTCCTTGCAAAACATTCTTCCAACTTGTGAGCATGACCCTATTACCTCTCTGTCTGTATTACCCCGTCTTGTTTTGTTACTGTATTTATTCCCAATTATAAAGCACTATGCAATATGCTGGCGCTATATAAATAAAAATTAAGGGTAATGTTACTTTTCTCCAAAAACAGCAACCAGATCTATCAGTTTTATCTTTATAACTTTTAGTGAATACGACCTAATTTGCCCAAATTTCCCTGTAGAATCAGGCCACAGTGGATTGCGGGTAAAGAAGCCACTCAACAAGGGTAAACAAATGTCACATGTCTATATCTATATAAAAGGACCAATCCTCTCTAGCACTCATTTTTCCTGGTCTGCTGTAAAGGAAAATGCCAATGTTACTGTTTGAGGTTGTAACTTGGTGAGCTGTGCCTTATCAGTGACCTGACTCTGACTATTTAACCTTCGTCATCTTCACTTCTGTTCTGTGCACAGTTGTTGGATTTACATCTTACACAGTTAGCCCTATAAGTGCTTCATAACCAGAATAGTTTCTCCATTGTACAGTTTATCTATCATCCTCATCAGCTATTTATATAAAGCCACTAATTCCACAGCGCTGTACAGAGAACTCGCTCACATCACTGCCTGCAGCATTGGAGCTTACAGTCTAAATTTCCCAAAATACGCACACACACACACACACACACACACACACACAGACTAAGGTCAGTTTAAGAGCAGCCAATTACACTACCAGTCAGGGTCAATTTGATATGTTTTGGAATGTAGGAGGAAACTGGAGCACCCGGAGGAAACCCACGCAAACACAGGGAGAACATACAAGCTCCACACAGATATGGCCATGGTCGGGAATTGAACTCATGGCCCCAGTGCTGTTAAGCAGAAGTGCTAACCACTAAGACACCGTGACTATATCTTTACATGCCCCTTTTTTATTTCATTCAGTACGTTAACAAACCAAAAACCCATTGTTTCTGTACTTGTCATTCAATATATAGGAGCAGTAATGCATAAATGCAGAATGGATGTGACCCACAAAATATGATCCATCCCCCAGTTTGTGTCTGTCTACTCCTGCTGCCTTATCTCTGCTTATTCCCACTGTTAAGATTTTTGCACATGTTGAATTCCAAAAAAATACTCTTTAATACTTAAATGAGCACTTTTTGGGCACCATAACATGTATACATGTTTGGTATTGTTAAGCTGACTAAATGGTGAGGTAAATTTAATGGGACTGACATAATTACATGACAGTTACTACTAAAACACTCATAGTAAATAGTTTATTCCATGTTTTTACTTATGAAAGCTTATAAAATAAAAAATATATTGATTCCAAGTTACTACCAAAAGATTGCCCTATATACCCAGACAAAACACTATGTAAAACTTGTTTGGGTCGACTAAGAAATAAAAAAGTTATTGCCCTGACACATCCCAAAAGTGAAATTTGATCTTAGTCACGAAGGGGTGAAAATTCTCCGGTCATCAAGTTTAGATTAATTATTACTCAGGCAATGAAAAACCTTGCCGGCTCCAACAGAAAAGATGTTTCACCATGCTGTAAAGTAATAAAATGTGATGGGGGTGGGGTGATGAGTAGAGGAGTAAAATAGTTAAACCTACAGTATCGACAAATAAAAAATGCATTGTTCCTACCTGTCTGAAACGCAAATGATCTAAATATGTTTTGCTAGATATAGGATATGAGTGTGCCTCCAGGGTTTATAGTGTTCCTGTATGCTGTGTGCATCTGTTTACAGGGAATAAATCAATATAATAAGCTAGGTTTAACCTCTAGAAACATAAAATACTTTACTTAGGAGTACATTTGCCAAGGCGGCTTGACTATTGTGATATAGAAAATAGTAGGTGTTAGTTGGTTGCAAATGTCAAATTTAGATCATCTAATAAAGATGACTATTCCTTTAGGTCCCCAAATAGAACATGGGGTCTATTGTTATTTAATAGTTTCTATGTGATTAAGCATAAACTATTGTGAAACTATACACTGAACTTTTATCATCTTCTTTTTCTTCTTTTTTTCTTCTTTCTTTCTTCTTTCTTCTTTCTTCTTCTTTCTTTTTTTCTTTTCTTCTTCTGTCACAGATAAGATCACAATTATTACATTATATATAGGATGTCACAAAATCCCACAGCGCCGTACAGAGCAGTAGTACAAACAGGATAGACACAATCCAAGTAACATTACATAGTGCTAATGACTGAGAAGAGACGAAGGTAACATAGTGTTACAGAAACCGGGGTGACATAATGCGAGTAGAATTATAAATAGCAAGAAAATAGGGTAACATGGATTACATAGTGGAGGTTACAACGTCAGGTAGAGAAATATCGGAGGACGTAAAGAGCTGAAAACTGGATGACAGGAGAGAAACTTGGAGTGACTATTGTGGAGTTCACTGAAGGTTATGATTTCAGGTAAATGGAATATGGGGTGGGGGTCTGGGTGATTTGGAGCTCTATTTACCTACAGCAAATATCGCAGGAGCAGTGTAGACATCATGAAGGAGAGTAGCCAGAAGTATGAGAGTATAAACATCATTAGGTTAAACATCAACCTTGCCCACCTGCAGCATAAATATATTCTATTTAAAAAGAGTTCACAAAAGAGCTTGTCAAACAAATATTACTCTCAGCCCTCATGGTAGGAAGTGATGCAGTAATTCATCTACATGATGCAATAGTAACACAGTCATACTAGGTATAAGACATGGTGTTACATCAGACTAGTGTACAGAGAGTAAGCCTAGAAGATTTCTCAAACTGTCTAATATGAGAGTAGCAATTTGAAGCTTGTGTCTTAATTTGTTTAGAAAATAAAGGTTTAAATATGAGAAAAACATATAAGCACAGTGGAATATGTGTTCGTATTTTCCTCATTCCTCATGAGAGATGGATTAATTGGAAAGTCTTTAGGTGGCCTGGTGTTTTCCTTAGGGTTCTGGGCTTGTAATGACAGGTTCTTTATTTTGATTCCAAACTGTGTACAAAAAAAGTTTGAAATTGTATTTTGTAGCCAAGGTAACAGCTATGCTTGTATAGCTGTCAGATTGTTATATTTATTAGTAGTCCTAATGCCCAGCTCCAGCAGCTCCCCTCCCACCCATGATGCATCCGTCTCCTGAAACTTCAGTGCTTATTTACTCCATTGTATTAAAGCAAAACATGAATATAGTAAAGACCCATCTAAATTAGAAACAAAGCTGTACATTGTCTGTTTTAGTAGCTTATTTTTGCTTGAGGAACTATGGTCATGTAAATGTAAAATTCCCTGACACTTCTGTGCTCAGATGCTTTGATTGATGTTATTGTTCTTACTTGTTTGAGACTGGTATGTAACAAAGATGGCGTCTATTGTGAGGTGACAGAGGTACAGTAATGCTTTGCATGGTGGGTGTGTAAGGTCAGTTAAAAGGTAGTAGCAGTGTGCTTGGCAATATGGAAGACTTCCCAGATGATTTTTACATTGAGCGATTATGTAAACGCATAGAAGTTCTCAACTTGTTTACCTGGCCACAAAGCTTGCACTCATTTGAATTGACTTTGAATGCAAATTGTCTACCAGCTATTTGATTCTATTGTTTTCAGTTATTGCATTATTGAATTCCGGGTGATTTATATTGACTGCTGAAATTGGCTGTGATTTCAGCAGCCAATGACTTTTAATTTGCTGCAACAACTTTTTGATCACCAATGAGAAACATTACAGAAAAACAGATGGATAGAAGCAAGAAAAACGGGTGGCTTGGGAATAAAAGTAATTGGAACATTAGAGCGTTGCAAGTTGGGTAAACTAAAAAAAATAAATAGCAGGTTCAATGGGAACTGTGTCTTGACATCTGCATTAAGTTTACAGAACTCACGGATGATAAGGATATGACTTTCTGTTAGTGACATGCTTTAAACCACTTAAGATCTGTTATTGGTGCAATGGTCCCATGGGATTATTTAAAGGATACAGCCTGATGAATAAACATCAGTCAATCATATTTTTTTCTGTATAACGTATGAATACATTCCGCTCATTACTATGTGTTTAATGAATAATTCTTGTTAATAAATATTTAGGACTGATAAATCCGAGGAACTGACAATGGTCAAAGAAAACCGGGTTTTGCAAAGAATTCCCACACTTGTTAGACATACGGTAAATATTGCGGCAGACAACTGACATTTGAAGACTAATATTACTTACATCCATTGTAAAGTAAGTCATGCTCATGTGGCAATATTTGATAGAATACAGCAAGCAAGGAGAAAATGGTAGTTTAATTACCTGCTTTTAAAGAAGCACGCCAGCAAAACAGACTGCTACATGGTAGATTCCCCCATGTGTACCTTACTGATATGTTAATGCAATAATGTATATAGGGAAAACATTTATATTTTTGTTTGTCAGAATATGCCCTTACAAATGGCCAATACTTATGTGACAGTCTTCTTTCATAATACTGTAAATGAACAGCAAAGTGCTTTGTATATGGTGCAGTCCTCTGCTGAGACTAAGGACTATGGTATATCATATAATTTCTGAAGTAAAAAGTTGACACTTTTTCTTTAAGCATGGCTAAAATATATACCCCATTGTAGGCACCATAGTTTACTATGAAGATAAGCTGATCATTACAAATTATTGTTCAGTGCCAATACAGGAAGATAATGCAGGCACTGTATGTTTTTTGTTTTTCTCATGTATTGTATGACAGTCAAAGTGCTACCACAGTAAAAGCAACATTTACTGCTAAGAAAGGCTTGTGAATTATAGTATGAAGGACACAACTTCTATGAAAACAAAATGTACTCATGCCATCTTTCTTTTACCCTTATAACACATTTCTTGGCTGAAGCACGTCAGGAATTTGCGCATTTGTGACTGCTTGATGGTTGCGGGTTCTATTGTCCCAAGTTTGCGCGAGTTTCAGCCAGGTGCTCCCGTTTCTTCCCACAGTCCAAAAACATACTTATAGGTTAATATTAGTGTGTGTGTTTGTGTGATCATCATCAACAACTATTTATATAGCGCTACTAATTCCCCAGTGCTGTACAGAGAACTCACTCACATCAGTCCCTTCTCCATTAGAGCTTACAGTCTAAATTCCCTAACACACACTCTCACACACTTTTGATAGCAGCCAATTAACCTACCAGTATGTTTTGGAGTGTGGGAAGAAACCGGAGCACCCGGAGGAAACCCACGCAAACATGGGGAGAACATACAAACTCCACACAGATAAGGCCATGGTTGGGAATTGAACTCATGACCCCAGTGCTGTAAGGCAGAAGTGCTAACCACTTAGCCACCATGCTGTGATAGAGAACTTCTACCGTAATCTCCACTAGGGCAGGGACTGATGTGAATGATTAAGCATTCTCTGTAAAGCCTTGTGTAATATGTTGGTCCTATACAAATAATGATGGACAGTAATAATTGGTGCCTCCTAATGCCAGAATGCCCTGATTATGAAACGGTTTCCTATTACTTTCTGGTCCATTGACATGTATTATATGTATTTAATATAACAGATTGTTTGACGTTGCAAGTGTATAACAATGGACACATAGGCACTAAATAATGGTTGCATCACTGTCTAGTTGGATCTTTAAAATCAATAGCAGTTACCGAGGTATATACATTAATTACAAACCTACTTACTGTCCGCTACTTTACATCTATACCTTCTCCGAGGCATGGTGGCGTATCTGTATATATTATGTTACTTTGC
The DNA here is from genome assembly GCF_038048845.1 of Mixophyes fleayi. NCBI lineage: Eukaryota > Metazoa > Chordata > Amphibia > Anura > Limnodynastidae > Mixophyes > Mixophyes fleayi. The sequence goes on from NC_134402.1 coordinate 104,894,463, forward strand.
TCTTAGGCTGTAGAAAGGGAAATTATATTTGGGATCCACAGCTGAGTTTGGAATAGAAATGACATATTGTTTAAACATGTTGTAACAAATGTGCAGCATAAGAAATGATAGGAATGTTAGACAGCAGAAGAGGGGAAATTCCTCTCAGCCTCATGAGATGAGGGCTACATATAGACTGAGCAGAAGAGTGGATTAGTGCAGAATATTATGTAGAAGGTATTGTTAATTGTTCTAAGACTGGGGGTGAACCTATGCAAATGTACCGTAACAATCTTTCTTAGACAACATCTGCTACATGTGTGAAGACGTTACTACTACTCGCTAGCCTCTGTTTTGTTAGTATTTTAATATTGCTGCTTACTGAAAGGAGATGCCCACCCAGGATACATTTTCTATGGGTACATTCCTTGTTCAAAACTACCAGAACCACTGGGATTGATGCCCCTCAGATTCAGGGACATTTACTCCCTTTCCTCTTCCCCAGTGCCTCACTGTACTGCTTTTTTTTTAAACAAGCTGAATCCTAATTGGCCCTTAGTGCAGTTATCATGATAAGTTGGTGAGCAACTGTCTTCCAAAGTATGGGGGAAGTCATGTACATGGACTCCCAATAATTTGGGAGGGTGGTAGGGGGATTAGGAGGTAATTTTATTCTAGGTTGACATGTCATTTAACTTTACCTTAGATATATTGTTTGTTACTCTCCAGATTCAATGCACAAAGAAAATGGCAGCAAAGCAAACAAGCCACATTGAACACCCCTATTGTAGGTTTTATCTAGTCCCTTTTTATTGTCATGATGCTACTGTGAAAAGATAATACGTTTTCCTGATCGTGCAGTCATGCTCAGATTTGTGGCCTGGGCCTAGGGTGGCAGAAATGCCCGCTGCTCACTTCGCACATAATTCTTTTGTTGTTTTTTTGTATATTGATAATGAAGCATTTGCATATTATAAACATTAAAAATGTTAAACATTGTGCTTTATCTGGTCTAAATTACAGCCATGTATTCATCTCATACAAATGAGCTCTAGTTTGGGTTGCAATCATGGAAAGCTGAGACAGTGGTGTTGGTGGAGGGGTACAAAACAGTGGTTTATAAGTCAGACCCACAATCTGATAATTACAGCAGTGTATATATGTGTGTATGTACAGTCAAGTCCATAAATATTGGGACATCGACACAATTCTCATATTTTGGGCTCCATACACCACCACAATGGATTTGAAATGAAACTAACAAGATGTGCTTTACCTGCAGACTTTCAGCTTTAATTTGAGGGAATTTACATCCAAATCAGGTGAACGGTGTATTAAGTACAATGGTTTCTATATGTGCCTCCCACTTTTTAAGGGACCAAAAGTAATGGGACAAACTAAACAATCCTACATCAAACTTTCACTTTTTAATACTTTGTTGCAAATCCTTTGCAGTCAATTACAGCCTGAAGTCTGGAAGGCATAGACATCACCAGACACTGGGATTCATCCCTGGTGATGCTCTGCCAGGCCTCTACTGCAAATGTCTTTAGTTCCTGCTTGTTCTTGGGGCAGTTTTGTCTTCATCAAGTGAAATGCATGCTCAATCGGATTCAGGTCAGGTGATTGACTTGGCCATTGCATAACATTCCACTTGTTAGCCTTAAAAACTCTTTGGGGGGTATTCAATTGTTAGCGAGATCCGCTAAAATCCCGCGCTCAAAAAATATTACCGTTAATACGGTAATATTGCGCGTAAATACCGTTAATACGGTAATTTACTCGCTGGATTTCAGCTCGCAGCTCAGGGAGCTGCGAGCTGAAATCCAGCGAGATATTACCGTACTAACGGTAATATTTTTTGAGCGCAGGATTTTAGCGGTTCTGGCTAACACTTGAATACCCCCCTTTGGTTGCTTTTGCAATATGCTTCGGGTCATTGTCCATCTGCACTGTGAAGCACCTTCCAATGAGTTCTGAAGCATTTGACTGAATATGAGCAGATAATATTGCCCGAAAGACTTTAGAATTCATCCTGCTGCTTTTGTCAGCAGTCGCATCATCAATAAATACAAGGGAACCAGTTCCATTGGCAGCCATACATGCCCACGCCATGACACTACCACCACCATGCTTCACTGATGAGGTGATATGTTTTAGATCATGAGCAGTTCCTTTCCTTCTCCATACTCTTCTCTTCCCATCACTTTGGTACAAGTTGATCTTTGTCTCATCTGTCCATAGGATGTTGTTCCAGAACTGTAATGGCTTTTTTAGATGTGGTTTGGCAAACTATAATCTGGTCTTCCTGTTTTTGTGGCTCACAAATGGTTTACATATTGTGGTGAACCCTCTATATTCACTCTTGTGAAGTCTTCTCTTGATTGTTGACTTTGACACATATACTCCTACCTCCTGGAAAGTGTTCTTGATTTGGCCAACTGTTGTGAAGGGGTTTTTCTTGACCAGGGAAAAAATTCTTCTGTCATCCACCACAGTTGTTTTCCGTGGTCTTCCGGGGCTTTTGGTGTTGCTGAGCTCTCCGGTGCGTTCTTTCTTTTTAGGAATGTTCCAAACAGTTGATTTGGCCACACCTAATGTTTTTGCCATCTCTCTGATGGGTTCGTTTTGATTTTTCAGCCTAATGATGGCTTGCTTCACTGATAGTGACAGCTCTTTGGATCTCATATTGAGAGTCGACAGCAAAAGATTCCAAATGCAAATGTCACACCTAGAATCAACTCCAGACCTTTTACCTGCTTAATTGATGATGAAATAACGAGGGAATAGCCCACACATGTCCATGAAATAGCTTTTGAGTCGATTGTCCCATTACTTTTGTTCCCTTAAAAAGTGGGAGGCACATATAGAAACCGTTGTACATCCTACACCGTTCACCTGATTCGGATGTTAATACCCTCAAATTAAAGCTGAAAGTCTGCAGTTAAAGTATGTCTTGTTAGTTTCATTTCAAATCCATTGTAGTGGTGTATAGAGCCCCAAATATGAGAATTGTGTCGATGTCCCAATATTTATGGACTTGACTGTATGTGTGTTGTGCGTGTGTTTGTGTCTGTATGTATGTGTATATGTGTGTATATATATATATATATATATATATATATATATATATATGTGTGTGTGTGTGTATAAATAATCTCAAACCATATTATGCAGGGCGGTACAGATGTGTAGTCTTTCTCATCTTAAAAATAATCATTGTTAAATAATAAGAATTCACATGCTTAATATTAACACTAAAATATATGGCTGTCTCAGTCACACGAAATTGATCGCATTCTTTGTTTTTACCTTTTATGTGAGTGGTCATTAATATTCTGGACATGTTGTTTTCTTTTTTTGCTCTTTATATTTGTGTTCAGTAAATGATTTGTGTACACTTAATGCCTGACAAACTCTTAATTCATGCAGTGCTTTACCTCACACAAACTTGCTCACACCTCCGTTTGTGATTTACGTTTTGTTCAGCTATGGAAAATACATTAACATGTTTTTTCTTGTGAATTTCTTGCAGCATTCTATAACTTGTAGTCTGTCTGGAAGAAATCTTATGTGCACCAAAAATACTTCACAATAAACATGTTCTGCAACTTCAAGTGGAATAAAAGTGTCCTAATGACTCTCGTTTGTTTTAGTTTCTCACACAGTTTTAATGCAGTAACTACACAAATCCCATGAAAATGTAAATGTATAATGTGTGACTGCACCCTCTGTGATGCAGACTGATTTATCTTTGTTGTACCTATAACATGGACTAATATAAACTTATAAACATACACCAGATCTTAGCAGACTTTCACCAAGGCCTTACATGCTGAATACATACTAAGCACATTTTAGCATGATGTCACACTATACTATATTATAGCATTTGATGCTTTTCCTCTACAGCACACATAGGGGCAGATTCAATTCCAAACAAATCCACGCGAAGAGCCTCCGAAACGGCCGTGAGACGCCTCACACTGATTCTTTGTTACAGAAATAACGCTAACTATTGCTTGTACCCCATATAAAACACAATGCCAATAAATAGAATAGGGAAAAGTAAAATAGGTCATTTTGTGAGGTCCTGGAGAGAGAGTTTAGATTACCAATCACAAGACCTCTTATACCGCTTTCATACTGCCGCCCCGGTAATATCCCGGGTTTTTCAAGCCGGGTTTTTGCCGGGGCTCGGAGCGTCCCAGCTCAGAAACACCATTCATACTGCACCTCGGACCCGGGAATTTCCCGGGTTGACCCCATTCATACTGCACAAGCCTGTGCCCTGGCAATTTGTGGGAGTTATCACCAGAGCAGTTTTCATTGGCTGAAAACATTTTTTTTTTTGTAATAGTCTGCTTTTCTGCTGTTTTGTCCATAAAGATGTGTGAGTGTATCTTATAAGATATTTTAATTTTTATTGTTCCATTGTATCATTTGTAAACAATCAGACATTTCTTCAGTGTTTCCACCAATTCCGTTCTGTACTGCTCACCGCTCCGTACTTTACTTTAGTCACCTATGTAAAGTATGTGCGACCTTTCTCTTTCGTTTGTTTCTTATAGTGTGGATGATAGAAGTAGTTGTTTCAGTCCATACTGTTGTTTTCCTCTCAAGTTTTTTTTTCCTGGTTTTATGTATGCAGTTAATGTAAATATTGTGAGCATTACAGATCAGACAGCCAATCAGCTTGTTTTCTGTGCAACCCGGGTTGAAAAACCCGGGTTGCACCATTCATAGTGCAGGCAACCCGGGTCCGACCCGGGAATTACCCCTCGATAAATCCCAGGTTGAAGACCCGAGTTTTTAGACCCAGGATTTTTGACTTGTACCATTCATACTGCACCAAGACCCGGGTCGTTTGAGCTCGCCCCGGCAAAAACCCGGGATTTTGGTGCATTATGAATGGGGTATTAATTCAATGTGCTACGCAATTATTTTGCAGCAGTAAGAATCTGTGTGTTGTCTGGCTAGGTTGCCAACTCCCCTCCCAGGCCCTGCTCTTCTCTCAAAAGAGCAGCACATGACACCCCCCTCCCCTTCCCCATCTGGTCTGGGGGCCCAGGAGTGAACTGTTCCCCTTGGATCTGACACAGATCCAAAAGCTGGCCCTACACCCCTCTGTTGTAATCCATCAATTTACCCAATGCATTTCTGTAGAGCAGGTCTTACCACCTTTCATTCCCATTCTGATGGCGCAGATCAGGGCCTGATCAACCTCTAGGCTGACCAGGCTGCAGCCTGGGGCGCTGGGTCCCGGGGGGCGCTGCACTGTGGGTATTTTTTTTAAAAAAAAAAAAAAAATTTCATTCATTTTTTTTGGGGGGTGGGGGAGGGGGGGGGGGTTGCTGCTGGGGATCGCCGTGGGGGGGGATCGCCGCTGGGGGGTGGAGGGCTCGACGATCAAAAGCATTGGTGGTCAGTGGTTAGCAACACACAGCCAATCGCCAGGCTGCCTGTTGCTGTGCAGCAGACAGGAAGCAGGACGTCTTCACTTCCTATCTGCTGATCTGAGGAGAGGAGTGACGCTGGCACAACTACAGGTAAGTGAAGGGGGGAACTGCCCTGCATATCTATAGGGAGGGGGGGAACTGCCCTGCATATCTATAGGGAGGGGGGGGAACTGCCCTGCATATCTATAGGGAGGGGGGGGAACTGCCCTGCATATCTATAGGGAGGGGGAGAACTGCCCTGCATATCTATAGGGAGGGGGAACTGCCCTGCATATCTATAGGAAGGGGGGGGAACTACCCTGCATATCTATAGGGAGGGGGGGACTACCCTGCATATCTATAGGGAGGGAGAGGGGGGACTGTCATGCATATGTATAGGGAGGGAGAGGGGGACTGTCATACAAATCTATAGGGTGGGAGGGGGGGGCTGCCATGAAAATCTATAGGGAGGTAGAGAGGTTGATATGTATAAAGGAGGGCAGAGGAGGGGGGCTGATATATGTGACTGGGGGAGTTTTGATGTGACGGGGGGGGATAGCTAGCTAGCAGAGTGGAGGTAAGGAAAATAGCTGCAAGGGGGATGGATGCAGGGTGGGAGGTAAAGAAAATGGCTGCAGGGGCTTTTTAAAAAATAGAGCAGCTTTGGGGGGCAGAATCTCATGATTATGTGGTGGTCACATGGGTGGTCTCAGCAATCACTAGAATACTAAATATTAGTGAGATGGGGCTGGTAGAGGTTTGTATTTGATTGACAACAAATATTCAGATATTGCTTATATATGCCTGTCCAATGGGGTACTTTTAGCTGGCCATAATGTAGTGTTTTGTTTTAACTAAAGGGCCTAATCATTCAGGGTTTGCATTATAATACATTTTTGCATTTTCAAAAAAGGACGCCAACTTTCCAGAAGCCAACGAGAGGATAACAAAGTTGCAAGAGAGAAGAGCAAGGACAGGTAAGAGACAATGGCACAATCTGTCTAAATTTGAATGCTGGAGAATACACCTGAACATTCATATTCAGGCGTGTTCCTATACACCTATATATTCGGAGGAGGGGGGGGGGGGGGGCGCTGCGGCCGTATTAGCCTAGGGCGGCCAGAACCCTTAATCAGGCCCTGGCGCAGATAGAGAATCTCTCCCCTCCTAAAATGGTAATGAGTTGCAAAGAGATGAAAGAGCATGATAGAGGACATATTTATGAAGTCTAAATGCTTTTTAAGGTTTTGTTTTTTTAATATTTTTTTGGGTATATTTTTCATGTTTGTATTATACATCGTAAGTCTTAGTTTGGTCACAGCGTCATGACCACACCTCTTGTCAAAAACAGGTCAAAGATTCAGTGGAAACTGGCCCTAAAGTATGGACTATTGGTGAGGTTTAAAGTGGCTATATCATACAAAAATGTATTGTTTGGGTCAATTGGTTATATTTTAATAAGCTTTATAGAACGTGATCTAACTTAGGCCACTTCCAGTATGGGCGTGTTAGCATAAGTGCCAGCAGATGGAGACTCACACAGACGCCAATACCCTTTTCAGTAGCCATATCAATTGTGGGTGCCCGAGGACAGGAACAAATACACGCTGATGATGATGACATTTTCCAGCAATAGCTGCTTCTGATTGGAGATTCTCTCCTGAAGCTGTTAGGTGCTTTTTTTTCTTTGATGGTGCCTATGTTATAGTATTTTGTGAGATTATTTTAGCAAGATTTTTCATTTGTTTTTGTTCATACACAAGGAGAGTTATACCTGCTGTATTTGAGAGGGTTTTTAAAAATGTTATTTCAAGCTAACAGTGAATGTGTATTTTGCTAGCAAAAGAAAAGTTTTAAAAAATATGTGTAAGTATATCTGATGTATGTATGATGGTACATATGCTACTGGTGCAGGCCTGCAATGCATCTTGCAATTGGTCCAACTTTGCATATTGACACAATTGCATTTTTTGTGAACTTATTTTAAATCTGCATTTTTTTATACAAATGCGTTCAAACTCTGCATCAGCACCTGTGTGCTCATTGCATATTGTTTGCTCTATGAGCAGGCAGTCCTGGATACATGACTGACAGCTTTAACATAGATTCATCTCTATAGTTTATGGAGTCTCTGAGAGGCAGGTGCTGAAAGAAGTGAACACAGATTCCTGAAAAGCAGTGTCAGTAAGTGACACATTAGGACAAATTCAATTTTCCGCGGAGTGCCTCCAGAAAGGTTGTGAAGACACTCCGCTGCAACGTAACTCCTTTCATTTTTCTATGCACCCCTTAGAAGTGTACAGGAGATCAGTGATTTTTGGGTACAACAGTCAGGGGCTGGCTAGACAGGGGGGCATGTGGACCCCGGGCCAGTCCATTAGTGTGCTATCTTGGGCTTGGTCACTGGGCTATCTACATTTTTTTCCCTTTAGTATAATCGTAATTAGTCCCCCCCAGGCTAAAATTGTGCATCAAAGCACATGTTTGTACCATACAGTCATAAACCCGTTCTTAAACAGATTAGAGCATAGCTGTATAAATTTTTATGAGTTGACTATTCACAGTTATGTGAAAGTATGCAAAGTAAAAACAGCTGACTCCGTTGCATGTGTACTTCATGTGTCCAGATTTACGTGATTTTGTAACTCTTAATGACATGTAAGGTACTGTATACAGCTGCCTGCAGGATGTGCAGGCTCTATACAGCGGATGAAATAAGTATTGAACACATCAACATTTTTCTCAGTAAATATATATTTAATGTGGCTAATGTAATGAAATTTACACCACATGTCAGCAACAACCCTTGTAATCCACACATTCAAAGAAATCAAACCATAGATATCCATAAATTAAGTTATGTGTAATAATATGAAATAACACAGGGAAAAAGTATTGAGCATCCTTCCTGAAATTTATCTAATACTTTGTACAAAAGCCTTTGTTGGTAATGACAGCTTCAAGACGTCTCCTGTATTTCTCCATAATAGTCGCATGCATTGCTCGGGTGTGATTTTGCCCCATTCTTCAACGTAAATAGTCTTCATATCTTAAAGGTTCCGTGGGCTTCTTCTATGAACTCTGATCTTTAGTTCTTTCCATAGATTTTCAAATGGATTCAAGTCAGATTGACTGGGCCATTCTTGCAGCTTTATTTTCTTTCTCTGAAACCAACTGAGAGTGTCCTTGGATGTGTGTTTGGGATCATTGTCTTGCTGAAATGTCCGCCCTCGTTTCATCTTCAGCATCCTGGTAGATGGCAGCAGATTTTTTATCAAGAATGTCTCGGTACATTTTTCCATTAATCCTTCCTTCATCATATGCAGTATGCCAGTCACGTGTACAGAAAAACAGCCCCACACCATGAAGCTCCCACCCCCAAACTTCACTGCTGGTATGGTGTTTTTGGAGTGATGTGCAGTGCCATTTCTCCTCCTAACATGGGGTGTATTATGGCATCCAAATAGTTACATTTTGCTCTCATCTGACCACACTATAGTCTCCCAGTATTTCACAGGCTTGTCCAAATGTTGTGCAGCAAAATTTAAACAAGCTACAACATGTTTTTTCTTCAGCAAAGGAGTCTTGCGCGATGAGCGTGCATACAGGCCATGGCGGTTGAGTGCATTACTTATTGTTTTCTTTGAAACAATTGTATCTGCTAATTCCAGGTCTTTCTGAAGCTCTCCACAAGTGGTCCTTAGTTCTTGGACAACTCTTCTGGTAATTTTTTTCACTCCTCTGTCAGAAATCTTGCGAGATGCACCTGGTCGTGGCCGGTTTATGGTGAAATCATGTTCTTTCCACTTCCGGATTATGACCCCAACAGTGCTCACTGGAACATTCAGCAGTTTAGAGATCCTTCTGTAACCAATGCCATCAATATGTTTTGCAACAATAAGGTAGCGAAGGTCTTGAGAGAGCTCTTTGCTTTTACCCATCATGAGATGTTTCTTGTGGACACCTTCATAATGAGACACCTTTTTATAGGCCATCAGTTGTGGCTGAACCAGCTGGCAGGGTTGCTTTCTAATTACTGCTAGATTTCAGCTGGTGTTTTTCATGCTTTTCATGTCTTTTTGCACCTCCCTTTCTTCATGTGTTCATTACTTTTTCCCTACCCTGTGTCATTTCACATTATTACACAAAACTTAAATTATGGACATCAATGATTTGATTTCTTTGCATGTGTGGATTGCAAGGGTTGTTGCTGACATTTGGTGTAAATATCATTACAATAGCCACATTAAATATATATTTACTGAGAAAAATGTTGTTGTGTTTAATACTTATTTCACCCGCTGTATATTGTACTATACTGCATTATGCAAAATAAGTGTTACAGTTGAGCAAAATAAACTGCTTTTATTTTAGGGTGCAAGTCACTTTAAAAAGTAATGCTTGTTACTAAGGGAGGGAAAATCAGATATTTGTTTTACTTGATTTGGCCTTTTTTTTAAAAAAAAGCAAAAAATTGTAGCTATAATAATTGCAAAAATGGTTCTAGTTAAGTAACCACGCTTAGGAGAGCTTAATTAAATAGTGAGATGACAGCATGCAAATAGGCACAAGCCTTTTCTAAACAAATCTCAAATAAACTATTCTATGGATCAATAAATATTAATATCAACTTTTAAGAGACGATCCATTGAATTGTAACTAATTATGCATTGTGAGGGGAAGCTAAGCTCATTTCAATATTAGATTAAGCAGAATTAAATCAGAAATCTGGTTTAATGACCTTGTAAACAATTTACAGCAGAGACTCTAATTGTTAGACTATTACACTATCTGAATCAAAGCTAATTAGATGTTTCTCCAATTATAATAAAACAGAATTCTTTAATAACAAGTATGAATAATTTTTCACACTGTACATCTTATTTCATCATGCTGTTAAAACGTGTGTGTCATTTCAATACACGATAAAGGCTAATGTAGAAATAAATATGTTTTCAAGGATTTTTTTTAATCTCAACTGGGAATCTTACTGTAAAAAAAAAATGTTTTTCTATGTAGTACAACATGCTGAACAAGTATTTACAAATTACAATCATTTCAGCAGGACTTTGCTAGATGGTGAACATTTAACTTATTACGGTTATTCGCACATGGTCTAATGTCTCACAGTTTATAGATCCAAGATCCATATAACAGATATAAATCCTATTCTTTAGCAACTGCTCAGTTACTATAGCAGTAGACAACAGGCGGCCTGCTGAACTTTCATGTGCAGCCCTCAGCCTGCTGCTCCCAATCTCACTCGTTCTCTGCAAGCAGAGAATAAAGTTGGGTACACACTACACAAGATTTATCCCTATGCGATATCTTAACGATCTCACCAAAGACTGAAAGTCCCTTTAGCATGCTGATTTATGTATACACACAATACACGTTTTACAACATTTACCTTCAGATCTGTGCTCTTCATCTGTCATAACCATCCACTGAAAAGGTTGTGACTCTGTAATCTCTATGGAGATCTGCCTACACTGCTGGTTGTGAGTGGCATACACACTGCAGACTTTGCCCAACATCGTTCCATTGTTTATAGAGATTCAATTCACACAATGTGATGTGCTTTGGTGTGATAAAACATGATTGTGGGAGCACGCTCACTAATATGGTATTGGACCTAACAGTCACTTATTGTGTGATTGGCACAATAATCGGGTGATAAACCTGTAGTGGATACTAGATTAAGACTTAATGGGAGCAACTGACTTCCCCGTCATGTGACACTGCAGGGATCCAATCAGAGAAGGAGGAGTTACTGCATGCAGTGGACCACATCCACTCCCTCCTTCCTCTGCAGGCTGTGCAGGTAAGTGAGGGGAGGTGTGAGGGGATTTAGGAAAGTGTGAAGGGGCACATATTGAGTTGCCAATCACTGCTGCTCTATTCAGTCTTTGGCTATCTAAGATGTCTAAACTACCACCAGGGTGCTTTTTCATCAAGGCAATATTTTTGAACAACTCCCAGAGATCTACAAGATATATGTAGTTATGGGGGTGTAAATAGAGAGGGGAAATGTGTTTATCATCATCATCATCATCATCATCATCATTTATTTATATAGCGCCACTGATTCCACAGCGTTGTACAGAGAACTAATTCACATCAGTCCCTGCCCCATTGGACCTTACAGTCTAAATTCCCTAACATACACACAGACTAGGGTCAATAATGCTTTGGAATTATTTGGAAAGCATTAATTGGTAGCCATAATATAATTAAAAAATTAAAAGCCACTCTAACCTAAAAATATATATATTTTTTATTAATTGTTTTTCATACCTGTGAAAAAATAAAAATGGCAATAAAAAATAAATAAATATATATAGGTCAGTGTAGGACCTCCATAGAGCGTGGTACCCTTCACGCTAGGATGCAGGCTTAAATGTTTTGATCAAAATATGAACTGATACCTCATGTTTTCATTTTGCAATATACACACAGATATGCAGTGTTAAAGATAATCGCTGACAACAACTGTCTTTTTGTTTTTTATATATATATATATATATATATATATATATATATATATATATATATGGAGAGCGGGAGGGAGAGAATGAATATATAAATATAATCATTCTTGCCCACTCTACCGGATGAATTTTGCTATATTTAAACTACCGAAAGAGCAGGTCATTCTTCTGCATCACAGGAGCCTCCATGACACGGGGAATTCAACACTTTCCCGTGCCCCTCTGCTACATCCTCACACTTCACGTCCCCTACGGGCTATATTTACAGTGGTCGAGTAGACTTGTATTCGGTGGTATACTTTACTGCCACTTTTACTGCTTTGATTATAAAAACTATCAAATTCCGTTCACATACATTTTCCATATCGTCATTTCTAAATCCCTACTATAGATCTCTTTTACAAGCTAGGATACACAGGTGAGGAGATTATGTCTCAAGTCAGATGGCTTCTATTCTATATGCTTTGCTACACAAGCTATATTTCATTTGTAGTGTGATTCTCTCTTTCAGTCATGCAAGACCACAATTTAGTCGTCCTGCAGAAATTTGAGATTATTATTATTTTCTATAGATTTTAATGATTAAACAGTCTTTTTGCAAATTTTAGGCAAATCTGGCTAGGAGCATCTCATTGAAATAGAGGACACAGGAAGGTTTTTTTTTAGCAATTAATCTCATGAGAATAATCTCATAATATCACACCATATTTTCTTAAGAGACTGATCTCATGAGGCATTATCACATAGCCGCTATGTGATAATGTCTCATGAGATCAGTCTCTTAACTCATAAGATTATGCTATTATAGCGTAATCTTATGGGTTTGTGATGGTCTACCTTTACTTACTACCTGCAGCATTTTTGGATACTTAAGGCCAGATGCAGCCAACCTGCCACCTTGTCAGACCAAAGCACACACATTTTGAGCATGACCACACTCCTTTCTGCCACTGGAAATTGTGGCTATCCTGTAAAAATCAGGACTGTTGGCAGGCATGGTGTTATATTGTGAGGATTACACCAGTAACATTTTGAGGAGATGGAGGGATTATAGGATAGAAGGAGTGGCTCTTGGGGAGATTAGATTGCCTTCAGTAAACAACACCTTGTTGTAATTTAAAAGAATAGGGTCCGTATGTGTGCTGAGAAATCATTGCAATATTATATTGTCCTTCAGCCCTTAATTTTATGAATATTTGGTATTCATTAGCATCTCAAATTATAGTCTGCTTTAATCACAGCCACAGTGTCAATGATTAAAAAATAACAATGTTGGCATAAATAATATTTCCTGTAATGTAGACAGATTTCTCTTGTGCGCAGAGCCCTCTAACCTCTTTGTCTGTCTTACCCATGTAGGAAGGTAAAAATACAGAATACAAATAGTCCTTCAAAAGGTTTTTATACAACTCAGGACTAAAGAAAGAAATATCACAGTGCACCTGCCAGTCCTGTTAATCATATTATCCATTAATAAACCTTTGTATCTTGCACCCTGCTTTGCACAACACCTATAATCAGAGTGACGTCCCTGTCTGTGTGAATATATATATATATATATATATGTGTGTGTGTGTGTTTAGATATACATACACACACACACACACATATATATACATATACACACACATATATATATATATATATATATATATATATATATATATATATATATATATATGTGTATGTATTATGCACTTTTAGTTAGAACATGTATTTCTGCTCTGAATCCGCTAAGCATAAACGTGCCCTTATTTGTAGATACACACTTTCAGCTGTACCTTCACCATGCTGTAGGTTTGTTAAATGATTATTATCCAGAATGATGCATCCTCACAACAAGGTTTGTTATTGAGTGTTTCTGGGCTGTGCGTTCTGGAAACCTCTCTGACCTAGTTTTCTCACTTGGAGCCTTGCAGCTTCGTTTTGTCTGGATTTCAAGCAATGCATCTGAAGTCCACATTTACAATAAAAGTTTCCATCTCTACGATCATGCTGTGAGGTTTGCTTCATTTTCTAAGCCCTGGAATAGTGCTGATAAATGAATATCTCTAATTTAATTAAACTCTTGCTTTAAATGATATTTCGTAAAGGCCAGTTTTCCAGTCTGATTAACGTGCAAATATGTTGGTGAAGAAGTCATGATTCAAGGACTGGAAAAGTAATGTTTCTGTTTTTGCTACCTGCATATACTGCTGAGTGTTGCTGAATACATAATTCTTCACAGCCTAAGCACCCAATTCTGGTTTTTTATTGCTGTTTAATTTTACTGTCTCAGTGGTAGCTATGTAAAATATGTAAAATGAATTCCTGAGCATGTTTGGATAGCACCTAAAGCAGAATATTCTTTGTATGTCTGTCTGCTTGTGACTATATACACATATTTATAAGGTCTATGCAATAGTTGGTTTAACGATCAGGGGAGATGCAATGCATTGAAAAATCATTAGTGTTTTGCTGATTAATACAGGGCCATCTTAACAACAATATGGGCCCCCGGGCAAAGCAGTGCACCGTGGTCCATTATTTATATATATATATATATATATATATATATATATATATATATATATATATATACACATATCTTTTTTTTTTTTTTTTTTTTTATACCCCTCTTAACTTACCTTTCAGTCGCCCTGTTCTTTGAGTCGAAATCCTCTTCTGTTCTTCACTGCTGTTCTGTGCTGCTCCATGCTGTGCTCGCAGTGTATGTCGGGCATGGTGACGTCATCATGCCCGACATTCACTGCGAGCGAATCACGGAAGAGGGGACCAGGGAATGAGCCTGGTGACCGCAAAAAGTAAAAAAAAAAATTATTTTTTTTTATCGGAGTCCCGCCTCGGGCTTCCTTGCCCGCTGGGCCTCCGGGCAACTGCCAATCGTGCACAGTCATAAAGATGGCCCTGGATTAATAGATTGAACATGCAAACAGTACTTTTGATAGTTAATGTGTTCCTCTATATGTATATGGCTTAGCTAATTACATCATAGGCAGGCATATTCAATATAAAACAGACCTGTAAAAAACATCGGACTAAACTTGATCGGATGATGTGGGTTGGTAGTTGTGATTGTTAATGGTGAAAGTGTTTATTTGTGTACATGACTGAAATGATACAAAGTAAAAGGATTGTATGGCAGTGCTAGATCTAGAATTTTGCTCACCAGTGTTGGGACCTGGGGGTAAATGTATTAATGTCCGAATTCACCCCCTGCTGTCCAGATGCTGAGTGATAGGGGATTATAACACTTTGCTGCATTTAGGATTTGCACCAGGGATAAATTATTACATTTCTTGCCTAATCATTATTTATGCTTTAGTTATGCTGCCAATGTACTATTGTCAGCAATATTTTGTCACTGTTTATTTTGATGAATATAGGCTTGAAAATAGCTTTATTTCGCTAGGTGGAATTATTTAATTGACATAGGTGAAAACTCCAGTCCATGGACAGGAGTGCCTCAGTCAACAACCTCTCTTAAGTGGTTCCTTTCACCATTTTTTTGTTTTGATATTATCTTTGGTTGAGAGAGCACCCCCTCATTTTGAATTTCCTACATAATTATATATAATTCTCAGGTACAAATGATGAGGAAGTCCTAACCTTAGAGCGGGATGGATTCGTTTTTTTTGGGGTTTTTTTCCATAATAGGTGAAAACGTCCCAAGTGAATTGAGTTGGCTTTGGTAGACTTGCCCTTTTCTTGCCTCTGTTCACACCTTCCTCTTAGCACATAAATTGTATGGACCTGGCACCCTCCATTCTGCTCAGGATGCTATTTATAACAGCATGTACTGTATGTCTGTAAGTTGGGGATTGTTTGTCAACAATCTTATCAATAAAAATGTACGGTACTTCTTTTAGTTATGCCAAGAAATGAGAAAAAAAATAGTTGTTGTTACTCCTATATTTATTATTATTATTTTATTTATGAAAAGTACGACTGGCTCCTTTTTGGTGCCACTGCCGCTATTGTGCAAACAATTAAAGAAGATTGTTGTGCATACTGCATGTGTGGGTTAAAGCCTGTATTAGCCAAAATGAGTTCTAAGCCCCTCCGAGCATTAATTTGACATTGTCATTGTTCAGATGGAGGTTTCTAAAAATAGATATTGTAAGTATGACTGTTGGCTCCAGACTGTGAGAGTAGGAGTTGTGCAGTTTTTTCTTCCTATTTTTTTTTTTTAACATGGTATTTGCTGAACTGTTATGTTTATGAAATATTTTGCATTTATAAAGGACTTTCATATATTTGGGTCACCATAAATTGGAATACACACATAGCAGTACTCTCTGCTCGGGGGCTTTAAATTGAGTTTATTTGTAATTTTATATTGATATATGGATTGCATGCTCCACATTTGTTATTTAAAATAAAAATCAGAATGAGCCACATTGTGTGCCAACCATATCTAATCTCTAGGTGTCTTCATCCAGTCCATTTAAATGTTGACGAAAAAAAGAGAACATGGCTTTTTAGAGATTACCAGGGAAAGTTAAGTGATTTAACATTGCCTGCAGGAGTTGGTGAATTTTTGGTAAACTGTCCTGCTATGTCAATTAACAAACACCGATCACACAAAGTCCGGAGACTCAAAGCTATCGTTTACCTACCACTGTCTCTTTTTGTCATCTAGAACTTTAGCTCACAAACTTTATTTTTCCAAAATGTAAAATTCTAATTATCCTAAACTAACAGGACCAATAAGTGTAGGTCCTTATAGCTGTCTTTGCTCAATTTGGAACCAAAAATAGCATTACATTTATGGTGGAGCAGACTGGTCAGAGTGGCCACTTGCGGTGCTCAAGAGGACCCCTCATTGACTAACCTGTTGCCTGAATTGTAAACTCATTTGCTTGTGTTCTGATGACTTAATACTAGCGGTCATTGTTTAAGATATAGACTTTGTGGTCCAAAGCTTCTCTGCAGATGTGGATTGTAGCCCTCTCCATGTGAGGCCCTTTAAAATGTATTCTGTTGCCTACTTCTGGACTGATATCTGAATTCCTTTGCATACAGTATGTGAAAGGTGTGTTCTTTGTACAGACCTAAAAGGCAGAGGTAATATCAAGGCCATGTTGACTTTCAAACAGTCATGCCGCACTGATGCCCTTGGACAGGTTTTATGTGTGATTAGCTGTAAAATGACCAGCTATTTTTATTATTCGAATTTCACCTCTGATTGCAAGTTGTATTTGCTTATTAGGTCCTGGTTGATCACAAATCTGTGTTTGTATCAATCAACCAGCATAGAATAATTATGCAAATGATCGATGTTGAGTGCAAAATATACTTTTGAGTGGCAGATATTTAATTTATATTGATTTCGCCATATATAGATTATCAAGTATTATTGACATAGTTACCAAGTTTGTGATTAACAAAATGAAGACAATCCAGTTCAACTTCTGAATTCTATCCATGTTTAAGATATACTTGTTTTGGCACGTGTGAGTTAAAAATAAGTTGTGTTCAGGTGTGGCTTCTCTAAAATGTGCAGAGCTAGAGAGTTCCAGGGGGTTGATATTAACATTGCTGTGCACCACTTCACAAGCTTGCTTATGCATATGAAGAGCTGTGTTGCCTGCAGCTAGGTCACATTTTTTGGAACTAGGAATTTTTTTGGGGTGGAGGTCAGAAAACGTTAGCGGCTTGAAGGGCTGTTTGTTCTGTCACTTTAATTTTAGAATGCCCGCTGGCTCCTCTATGAAGGAGTGGCTCCGTGATTAGATCACTGGCATGTAAAGTGAGAAAACCAGTTTGAGACCCAGTGCATTTAAATCCTTTTCTGCTGTAATTACTGCTGCACTGCATTGCACTTTTAGTGCATCCCTGTGCAAATAAAAGATAAGAAGCTGCAAAGTGATTAGTCCTAATATATATTGCAGGCTTGAATATAAACTTGGGGTTGTGGTTACCATCCTTAGGGATAGTAATCAACACTTTATTGTTAATTATTTCTGTAAGCTATATTGCTTTACATATGTCTTTTAGTAAAGAAAAATTAAAAAGTTCCATGTTTTATGTTTATGTGCATGTGACACATATTAAGCACATTAATCCCACATTGGACAAAAGAGGTGCTGCAGCTACAGATAAAGGTAAAAGTTCATAAATCAGCAGGATGTAATGCTATTTAGTGATCTCATGAGCGAACTGTAAATGAACGTCCCACGTTTTGCAAGTTAATTTGAGACCAGAACACTGTACAAAATCTGACTCCACATTATATGATATTTGGAATTGTGTGTCTGCTTTCGTATCATTAAAGTAATGGCTCTGCTAAAAGAGTGTTCCTCGACTGTCCAGATTTTGGTTAGACAGTCCTGAATCGTGGACCTTGAAAGAGGGTGGAGCTTACACTGAAATAAGCGGAATCTCAACCAAAGTGACTCTTTGGGGGAGGATGTGAAGTTCGGGTGATTTGGGGGGGCAGGTCTTATTTTTTCCCGATTCTGCGCCTCTCAATGATAGTGGGTATACCTCAGGTAAAAGAATTAGGGATGTGACAAACAGTAAAAAATGTTATGTTAATCTAGTCCACTTTTACTCCACTTCATTCCTGTAGTAAAATATACGGAGTTTTAATGGAGGAGAAGTGATTGAATCTTATTAGACACAAAATTCTGTAATAACTGTGCGTCTCTTCAGCCTACAGAGGAAACCTGCAAACATTTTATGTTAGTGGCTGTTTCCCATTTTGAGTCTATGAAAGTATTTTGTATATTTAAAAACATGTTTGCAGCTGTATCACGCTGTTATTTTTTGCAAAAGTTCCATATGTAAGCAAGCCCATACATTCCAATGTGGTGATATATGTTTTGCTATGATGCAATATACAGTAGAGACAAATCCAACAACATATGCACATGGGTGGCTCATTTTTCCTGTTGGCTTGAAACTAACAATCCAGCAAATGTATAGTTTTGTTATTATTTTGATTGCTGTATAATTTGGGTTCCTATAGAAACAAGTTTGCAGTCCAAAAATATATGCATTATTTAAAGGTTATTCTAGTTCTTAGCACAGATGCAGTATCTTAATTACTAAATAACAGGCAAAGGAAAGGGCTGATGGCACAGAGAGGACATAGTATATTACTTTATTTGCATACTTCACTTCAGTGTCAATAGCACTCAATATAAATGTTTTGATCAACAGTCTCTTCTGATTACTGCTAACCCTGCCTCTGTTGGGCCACTGTGAGGCTTAGAATTAGCTCATTAAATGAGTACAGGTTATTTTAATTTCACATACAAATGCTTATCTTCTTCCATTAAATTTATATTCCCAAGATATTCTGAGTGAGAACAAGATGGCAAGATCACTAGAGAGCACAGAAATTATACATTGAACGTGCAGCAGGGTTTGTTATTGCTATCATACTCTCTGCAATAAATAAACATTTCTAGTTCACAATTCTCTAAGGCCTCTCTCTTGTACATTTGTAAAAAAAAAAAAAAAAATAATAATGAAAAAAACTCCCATCAATTCCATGGTGTTACGAACTTTAAAAAACATGAGAAATTTCCATAGTTATGTTTGCAATAATAAATGCGGCTACCCGTGCTGCCTTTAGGGTTGCCATAGTACGCCAAATGCAGTGTGTGTGCTATTAGTGTAGCATGATGGAGTATGTAAATCTGTGCCTCTCCTGCTACCCGTGCCTCTTGTTTTTTTTGTGTAACTATTACATTTCTTGACAACCATCATTGTTTTCGATACCATTATTTCAATAGGATATTGTGTGTGTGTGTGTGTGTGTGTATGTATGTTTGTATATACATATATGTGTCTATCTATCTATCTATCTATATATATATATATATATATATATATATATATATATATATATATTCTGTTAACCAGAATGCTATCTAGTTTTTTGTTCTTTTTTTGCTTTCATTAATGGTCAAGAAAAAAAAGATAACAGAGTCTGAATACAGTGTAAAAGAATAATAGAATTCACATGTAGAAAAAAAACTCCACTGATCGGAGAGGAAAGCATTCAGAGGAAACCTAGGCAGTAAATCAGAATGACAGGGGTGTTTGTGTTTTAAGAAGAGATTAAAGTAAAAAGATGAAGCAAAGGTAGACAGACAGGACCGAGGAGGAAGAGAAGAAAAGTAAAGAAGGGGGAAGGGGAGCCGGATGGAGGGGGAGGAGAGGTAATGTGTGCACTAAGTGAAGAGGAGAAGTATTGAAAATAGGACAACTAAGGGTCTCACACCTTGTTGAAAGTTTTAGAGGAGTTGTTAATAATGCCTGACATGAATTCCATGCGGTGAACATGCCATATTCTGGTAATTACATTTGGGGGGGGGGGGGGGCAATGTGTGTACAGTCTGCGACAATTTGGCAGCAGAGATAATGTGGCGGGCCAGTTTATTCTGGTGTTTGGTAGCCGAAAGCAGGAGAAAAAATTAAGTTAATGCTTGTATAAACTTAGTAAGAGGTGGCCTAGTGCTTTAGAAGCACTAGGTACACCCCCAAGGGCTTGTCCTAGTATGATATGGCCACACCCCTAGTATGATATGGCCGCACCCCATTACCCTCTGTTCTGACTTGAATAGTTGCAATGTTTTGATATATTGTTTTCTGGCCATAGGTTGTTCTGCATGCCCATATGATAACAGATCATACCTATATGTGCAAGAGATGAAAAATTTAATACAATAGGTGCTCGTAAATGTTATGCAGGTCTATCATGTTTCTCTCAATGGTAAAAACAAATTCTTTGAGAGTTGCTTTAATTACATGGGCCACTAACTGGACAGCATTATTATATCCAAAAAGCGTAGTCGACAGTCCTCACAAAATCATACCTCCCAGCATGTCTGTCCCTGGCAGCGGGAGCAGGGCCATCTTTTCCATTGGGCATGATGGGCAGGTGCCCGGGGGCCCCATGGGCAAGGGGGCCCCATATGCATGGCTCTTAATTAGAATAAATAATCCTGCAAAAGAAAAAACCTTCAAGGGTCACTGAGCAAGTACATCTATCTATCTCTATCTATCTATATCTATATCTGTATCTCTATACATCTATATCTATATATATATATATATATATATCTATTTATGTAGGGGCCCCGCTGCACTGCTTTGCCCGGGGGCCCATAATGTTGTTAAGATGGCCCTGAGCGGGAGAGGGGGTGGGGATACGGCACAAAGTGGTCATGGTCACGCCCCTCAGAGGGCTGCATGCCTATTACATACCTCCATTCCCCCCAGCATTCCCACCCGTGTATGAATTTTTCACAGGGTCTTCCAAATTTAATTTCACAACTTGTTCAATGTTGGATGCTAGTCATTTTGTAGAATAAAACATATATAATCCTTTAATACCAAAAACATTGCACCAACCAACCTTTTAAAACTATAAGGAATTAAACGACTGTAAAGTGAAGACATGAACAATTGTGTTATTATTGTGACTAATGCACTTTACCCCCTTATGGTAAAGTACTGCACACATGTTTACTATAGAAGATTGATTATATGATATCCTTGACTCTAATCTATTTATATATTTAACTGCTAGTAAATGTTAATGCCTGTAGTTACTGCGTGACAGGTAACAAAGGAATACACAGGGAAAAACAATGTGTTACTATAGAAACATCAAGGTTTGCATTTTAAAAGACTCTAATAACCTAATTTAGTGATGGCTGGCGCTTCATATCTTGCTTGACTGGCGCTAACAGAACACGACTATTGCTTGTATTCTTGCATGACTTTAGCCAAATCAGAGATCATTTATTATATTTGCCTTGTTGGTGGTACTGTAATGTTTTGAGATCTGGGTGAAATCTTTTGGATAACTGGTTAGGCCAGTGGTTCCCAAACTTTTTCAGTTCGCGGCACCCTTTTAGTCTCCATATTTTTTTCAAGGCACCCCTCCAAAATAATTACCAAGCAGTCCCGTTTTATTAGTCAAAAAAACGTAATAAGTATTTAGGTCAGGACAGAAATACTTATTTAGTTGTATGCAAAAATAATACACATAAATCCAAGGGAAAATAATATTTTTATATATATTTTTTTCAATTATATTTCTGTCAAAGAATAATTTACAGCTAACACACTGTTCCCCTTGCATCCACACACGCTGTGCCCCCTGCATCCACACACTCTGTGCCCCCTGCATCCACACACTCTGTGCCCCCTGCATCCACACACGCTGTGCCCCCTGCATCCACACACGCTGTGCCCCCTGCATCCACACACTCTGTGCCCCCTGCATCCACACACTCTGTGCCCCCTGCATCCACACACGCTGTGCCCCCTGCATCCACACACACTGTGCCCCCTGCATCCACACACTCTGTGCCCCCTGCATCCACACACTCTGTGCCCCCTGCATCCACACACACTGTGCCCCCTGCATCCACACACACTGTGCCCCTTGCATCCACACACACTGTGCCCCCTGCATCCACACACACTGTGCCCCCTGCATCCACACACTCTGTGCCCCCTGCATCCACACACACTGTGCCCCCTGCATCCACACACTCTGTGCCCCCTGCATCCACACACTCTGTGCCCCCTGCATCCACACACACTGTGTCCCCTGCATCCACACACGCTGTGCCCCTTGCATCCACACACGCTGTGCCCCCTGCATCCACACACACTGTGCCCCCTGCATCCACACACACTGTGCCCCCTGCATCCACACACTCTGTGCCCCCTGCATCCACACACACTGTGCCCCCTGCATCCACACACACTGTGCCCCCTGCATCCACACACTCTGTGCCCCCTGCATCCACACACTCTGTGCCCCCTGCATCCACACACTCTGTGCCCCCTGCATCCACACATTCTGTGCCCCCTGCATCCACACACACTGTGCCCCCTGCATCCACACACACTGTGCCCCCTGCATCCACACACTCTGTGCCCCCTGCATCCACACACTCTGTGCCCCCTGCATCCACACACTCTGTGCCCCCTGCATCCACACACTCTGTGCCCCCCCTGCATCCACACACTCTGTGCCCCCCCTGCATCCACACACGCTGTGCCCCCTGCATCCACACACGCTGTGCCCCCTGCATCCACACACACTGTGCCCCCTGCATCCACACACACTGTGCCCCCTGCATCCACACACACTGTGCCCCCTGCATCCACACACACTGTGCCCCCTGCATCCACACACACTGTGCCCCCTGCATCCACACACTCTGTGCCCCCCCTGCATCCACACACTCTGTGCCCCCCCTGCATCCACACACACTCTGTGCCCCCTCTGCATCCACACACTCTGTGCCCCCTCTGCATCCACACACTCTGTGCCCCCTCTGCATCCACACACTCTGTGCCCCCTCTGCATCCACACACTCTGTGCCCCCTCTGCATCCACACTCACTGTGCCCCCTCTGCATCCACACACTCTGTGCCCCCTCTGCATCCACACACTCTGTGCCCCCCCTGCATCCACACACTCTGTGCCCCCCCTGCATCCACACACACTGTGCCCCCTGCATCCACACACACTGTGCCCCCTGCATCCACACACACTGTGCCCCCTGCATCCACACACTCTGTGCCCCCCCTGCATCCACACACTCTGTGCCCCCCCTGCATCCACACACACTGTGCCCCCTGCATCCACACACACTCTGTGCCCCCTCTGCATCCACACACACTCTGTGCCCCCTCTGCATCCACACACTCTGTGCCCCCTCTGCATCCACACACTCTGTGCCCCCTCTGCATCCACACACTCTGTGCCCCCTCTGCATCCACACTCACTGTGCCCCCTCTGCATCCACACACTCTGTGCCCCCTCTG
Source organism: Mixophyes fleayi (assembly GCF_038048845.1). Classification (NCBI taxonomy): domain Eukaryota; kingdom Metazoa; phylum Chordata; class Amphibia; order Anura; family Limnodynastidae; genus Mixophyes; species Mixophyes fleayi. The sequence continues at coordinate 104,918,179 of NC_134402.1, forward strand.
CATCCACACACTCTGTGCCCCCTCTGCATCCACACACACTGTGCCCCCTCTACATCCACACACACTGTGCCCCCTCTGCATCCACACACTCTGTGCCCCCTCTGCATCCCGCCATGGACGGGAAGAAGAAAATAAAAAAAAAGAAAAGAAAAACTTACCAATCCTGCAGCGTTGGGGGACCCAGCATTCTTTCTCCTGTTGCTTCTCACTGAATATGTCGGGCGTGATGACGTCACGTCCGGAATTCAGTGAGGAGGGAGGAGGATGCTGGGTCCCGGGCGCCGCCGGATCGGTGAGTATTCTTTTTTATTTTTTTCCCCTTCTTCTTCTTCTTCCTGTCCACGGCACCCCTGTGACAGCGCCACGGCACCCGTGGGAGCCGCGGTGCACAGTTTGGGAACCTAGGGGATAAGCATTACTGGTATCTTATGTGTTCACTAAAGGCTACCTATTTGTATCTTCCATTGTAAGAGCTAAGTAAGCACCCTGTAAATGTGTCTGGTATTGTTTTTATGAAATGCAGTCATGTAATTGCATGTAAAGCCAGACCATTTTTATGGGGCTTGACTAGACTTAATGGATGTTTGCAGGTTGTGCACTTATATCCGTTTCCCGAAATCTAGCAATATTGCAGTTCATATACTAGAGGACTATAACAGCTTAGGAAGGAATATGTGACACTTATCACAGCCAACAACAATTGGCACATTTTCTTTCACGATCGGATCACAATATATGTTAACCATAATGAATGCAGAGACTGTAAACTTGTCGCTGTTCCCTTTCCTCACCTTCAGAACTTTCACAGTAGAGTCTGTATTGCAAAGGGAGAAAATGGGGATGTAAACCTGCATTAACAGTGAGCGAATGGGTTTCATTTAGGTGAAACATTGAATTGCATGTAATACAAGGAGATGAGTGTATAGAAAAGACATGTGTCTGGATGGAGGAAGGTGGCAATCAGAGAGTTCATCCAAGATTACTAGTCCTACAAGATCTTACCATGCCTATATTGTAAGATAGTAATAAGCTGTTTTAAATGGTCAAATAGGGTTCTTATCTTTGTACTGACCATCACATAGTGTTCTACACTATATAGTGGACATCAAATTTAACTATGCATTACATACAGGTCATCAGTCGATATGGCTCAGTATTTTATACTTTCATCGGTTGGGACTTTGTATTGTATCTGTGTCATCATATGGATCAGACAATTGGGCTCATTTTATACTGATTAGAAATGGGTTCTGTTGTAGGTAATGATAGTTATTTCATAAATTTCACTTATACATCCATAACCAGGTATCCCATACTCATTATCATCAACTATTTATATAGCGCCATTAATTCTGCAGCTCTGTATAGAGAACTCACTCACATCAGTCCCTGCCCCACTGGAGCTTACAGTCTACATTCCCTAACATACACACACACACACACACAGGCAGACAGACAGAGAGAGACTAGGGTCAATTTAATAGCAGCCAATTAAACTACTAGTATGTTTTTGGAGTGTGGGAGCACCCTGAGGAAACCCACTCATACACGGGGACAACATACAGATAAGGCCATGGTCGGGAATCAAACTCATGACCCCAGTGCTGTGAGGGAGAAGTACTAACCACTGAGCCACACTCCTAATACTCCTATTTTGACTCCTTGTAGTTTCCACTCAGTTGTCTCTGCGTATCTTGATCTTAACAAAGCACAAAATACTTAAAAGATCTATTATGAAACTTTACCCGCTACATTTTAATGTATGCAAATATGTGCAGTGTATAAAATAAATATGCATTGTAACATGTTATTTTATGGACCAAAACATTTAGGTTACTGTATTAATTGAGATATTCTAAGGTAGAAGTTTAATATATTACCACATGTATCGGACGTCTAATTTCCCCATTCACAGGCATCTCTGCTACTGGGTGTCTACAATTGCCCCTTTTAGTGCCTGTAAATCCTGTGGATAAAGTAAGCAATTACTTTTTTTTCTCTCCTTGAGACTGAACTGAAAATGCAAACGAGTGCAAAATTGTTATGCTAGCAAGTAGCTCAGTGTGGGAAGCTCTTGGCATGGGAAGATTGAAGAACTGTTGCATCTGGAAGTTTTATGAAACAGATTTTTATCCTGTGGGACTTAATAAAAGGATACTAGTTCAGCTTCATGGATTTCGGCTAAGGTCATTCGCCCTTGCACCATATGCTGTATTCTCCTCTTAAAATTTTTCAAGAAATTGCAGATATGTCTCAGTTACTAAACTACCATAATACCAGACATAAAGTAGAGCATTCTTGTGCAATGTCTCCTAGAAGCAATTTGTGGGTCTTTATACCATATTTCTCTATACTGTAAAGTGGATGATTTTATTTTTGACAGCACAGGAGCTCATACTTTAAATACATTTCAGAAGTTAGACTTGGGAGGGGATTGATTTCCTGTGTCTGCTCCTTTATGTGTGATGTAATTGTGGGTTTAGCAAGTGCTCAGTCAACATCATGAAATGAATATTTAGACTCTCTTGAAAGTACAGTTTTACAGGCACTGTATACTGTAAGCTGTGTTCTTTACAGTAGGAATTTTGGATGATGCCTTTATCAAAATAAATTGATAATACGGTATATTGTACATAGTGCAGACACATGGCGTTTGAAAATGACTTTGTTCATGTGCAGTAAATGCAAAAACAATAACCTATGTGGAAACATTTTACAGATGATCCCCACCCTCATTTTTATGGTCTCTGTTATCTAGATTATCATATAGAGATATGCTATAATTGCAAAATGCAATTGTGTTTTGCTGTGAAACAGGCCATTTCACAGAGTGAAAATTTCCAGAGATACAATATTAAAGTTTCAATTTGCTTCGCCGTTTCTCATATACAGTGTTGCGCAATAAAATTATATAGTAAAAGCAAAACGGCTGTCTAGCCAGTTTACCACTACGACAGAGAGACCATCCACCCACACACTATGTATGAGCGAGAAACTGCTTGTAAATAGGCCGGCGGTGAAGAGAGTGGCGTTGATCGTTTAACTCAGAAATCGTGGAAGTATGAGGGAGAGACTTTTTTTTTTTTTTTTTTTATATGACTGGGAAATACAGGCAGGAAAAAAAATAATTGAGTACTTTCACACAGAACACTTCAGTCCACATTCTGTGTGCAAAATATGTTGCTTTTTTGTGTTTTGTTTTTCACTAAAGGAGATGGTGGAAGGAACAGGACCACAATAGCAGTGAGTAATGATGTAATGCTCTTGTCCAGAGCCACCAAGAATTTTGGGCTCTGGTGCAGGCACTTCATTAAGCACCCACCCCTAGTCTGCCTGCACAGTCTACGGCAGGGTGTGATCTTCCAGACCACCCCGATATAGCTGCGTGAACTGCTTCAGCAAAAGCCAGTGCAGTCTAAAAGGGGTGTAACCAATAAATTATTGGTCACACATCCATAATCCGGTTTAGAAAGTGCAGGATGGGAGGATCTGCCCCTACCCTACTTGCCTTCCCTGGGGGCCTGGATACTTTGTGCCATCACCACCTTGGCACCCCTGCTCCTGTCACACTTGTGTTGGAGGATTATGGTGGTCACTGGATCTCTGTATGCTCATATGTCCAATATATTACTGATGTTATTATTTATACCACAGTAACACATTCTTCATTGTTGATTGTGACAGGCAGAGGCATGTTGGGACCAACAAATAAAATTATTATGCATGCCATAGAGACCATAAGACAGTGGCTCTTTTTGATGTTGTGGCACCAACTCTCACACCTCCCACATGGTTTATTTTTTCACGACACGGCAATGTAAAAATATTCTAATAATCAAAACCTCAAGTCTTGGCTGAATCTTTCAATTTCTAATGCCCAAATAGTGAGCAAATAATGCCCATGGTGTCGTTTTAATCTCTTTTAAGAAATAGCACCTCATAGCTGCCAGCTGTCCGTAACTTGCAGGGACAGTCCCCATTTCTATATATTACGTGCAGTTTTCAAATGCACAAAATTACATTACAGTCAAGCTCAGTTACAATATGGTGATCGGCATATGTGTCCTACAATCCCACATCTAGACAGCATTGTGCTTGATTTCCCTGGAAATGGTTTAACTAATATTCAGGCTAAATTAGTACCTTAGGAAACGGTGATGTCACTGAGGCAAGTGGAACTTTACAAAATGGTGTCCAGGGTATTTGTATGCAGTGTGCTCTGTAAAGCAATGCTTTGTATATCACAAGAGCACATCTAAGTGAAATACATGAAAGTTCTGTCAGGATTTGTTACTACACGTGTTTAATGTTGGAAAATATTCCACTGCTTTATACATTTATAAATCATTCCTCATAATTCCCAAAGGATTGGATTTATAAACTGGAGAGGGAGACCTTTTATGAACTTTTGTTTATTTTGTGAGTTTGCCTGGAAAAACAAATTTGTTTTTAGTACCTAGTCGGGGCAGTGCACACACATCTTCGGTATAACCAAGCATCTTGTCTTCTATTTGATTTTCTGAAAGATGCAAATTGAACATTACACACCTTGTGAGAAGCATGATACTGCTCAGAATCTTACACCATTCTGATAATCAGATATACATGATTTGTACTAGGGTCAGAGGCAGGACAGGGCTGGGCTGGTACTAACAAGCAGACAAGAACTACAAAGAAAACTAGTCTATGTGTGTGCGCAGCCTAATAATGTCACAGAGGGCTCCGTCATTCACCAGGCATCTCAGTACAGTGTCTCTTGGTACCATGGTTGTCCCAGCACAACTGTCGGAGCTGAGTCCAGACTTACAGTGTTTGTCGCTCATGACTGTTTTGGTAAAAAGCTGGTCTAGGAGGCTGACTTATACCGCTTTCATACTGCCGCCCAGGCAATATCCCGGGTGTATGACTCCGAGATATTGCCGGGGGACAGAGTACTGTCAAGTGGAGGAAGATTATATGGTCTCAATGGTCTCAACAGTCAACACTTGGTGCAAGACTAAAATTGTGCTTCAACCCAAGAACAGTATCCCTACTGTGTAACATACTACTAGGAGAACGCTTCTCTGCTTCAGGGGTTGTAAATTTATCAACAGACGAGGCACAAATTATATAAAGCACATAATAGTCAATTATTGGAGGAAAACCTGCTGCAATCTGTAAGAGGAGTAGTACTTGGAGGAAGATTAATATTTTAGCAGGATAAAGCAAAAGCCATATTGGCCTAGGTTCTTGTGAATACAAAATAAATGTATTGGAGTGGCCTAGTCAAAGCCCAGACCTCAGTCCCACTGTGAAATTATTTGAAAATTCCTATTCACCAGCAGTTCCCATCCAACCTGATGTAGTTTGAAGAATGGCCAATAATTGCAATGTGTTTATGTACAAAACTGGTAGCGATTTATTCAAAAAGATTTACAGCTGTAATAGCCTGTCTTGCTGTGCCCACCAGGATCCGTTCCCTGTATTGTACCCTGACCACCAGGATCCGTTCCCTGTATTGTGCACTGGCCCCCAGGATCCGTTCCCTGTATTGTGCACTGGCCACCGGGATCCGTTCCCTGTATTGTGCACTGGCCACCGGGATCCGTTCCCTGTATTGTGCACTGGCCACCAGGATCCGTTCCCTGTATTGTGCACTGGCCACCGGGATCCGTTCCCTGTATTGTGCACTGGCCACCAGGATCCGTTCCCTGTATTGTGCACTGGCCACCGGGATCCGTTCCCTGTATTGTGCACTGGCCACCGGGATCCGTTCCCTGTATTGTGCACTGGCCACCAGGATCCATTCCCTGTATTGTGCACTGGCCACCAGGATCCGTTCCCTGTATTGTGCACTGGCTACCAGGATCCGTTCCCTGTATTGTGCACTGGCCACCAGGATCCGTTCCCTGTATTGTGCACTGGTCACCAGGATCCGTTTCCTGTATTGTGCACTGGCCACCAGGATCTGTTCCCTGTATTGTGCACTGGCCACCAGGATCCGTTCCCTGTATTGTGCACTGGCCACCAGGATCCGTTCCCTGTATTGTGCACTGGCCACCAGGATCCGTTCCCTGTATTGTGCACTGGCCACCAGGATTTGTTCCCTGTATGGTGCACTGGCCACCAGGATCCATTCCCTGTATTGTGCACTGGAGTGATCATCTTGTATGTACATGTATGGTAAAACAGCTGTAATAGCCTGTCTTGTGCCCTGGCCATGAGGAAATGCTCTCTCTCTTGTGCCCTGGTCACCAGGAACCAGTCTATTTATTGAACATTGATCATTCTTATGATCTAACGTGATCATATTGTATGCACATGTATGTTAAAAGGGTGGACTGCATCAGTCCACGTGTTAAAGCATTTATTGTTTTGTTTTTTTTTTCTTTCTAATATTTGGACGAAGACTCTGCTAAACAGCTGGCTGCTTAAGCAAACAAAAGCTACACTACTGCACTATCTTAGAAGAAATAGCCTACTAAACTTTAATAGCATTCTCACAATTGACATATGAGCAGACAAACTGTTTGCAAGACCATGTTAACCTTCTTGTTTTGAGTCCCCCATGTAAATTACTGAGTGCCTGAAAAGTAGAGAAGAGCGCAGTTGCGGCGTAATTTTGAGCAAAACCAAGGCCACAGAGGTGTAAAAGTCTGGTGATATAATCTTTGTGTTTCCACTTCTGCCTCGCCATTCTGATAAAAAGGTTTGTAAATTATGCATTATGCAGGAATAGTGGATTTGAAACAGTTAAGACCAAATTCTGCCTGAATATGCTTGTCAAAGCATATAGAGGGGAAAAAAATTGCTAAAAAAAACCCCCAAAATAACAAATTACAGTACAATATACTAATCACTTAAATTCAAGAAGACAGCGAAGGTGTTACTTGTTTGAGTAACTGGCCTACTTGATTTCACTGAGTAGCGTGACACCATTTTTTATGGTCATCTTAATGTTTCAAGAGGTCTGGTAGATAAGTACAGGGCACGCTTAGGTTACAGATAAGTGATTCAATAACCCTGTGATAGATTTAATATGCCAAAACTGTCCAGGCTAATACAACAGCTGCTCTTTTTCTATGGGAGATAAGATGCTAATATAGGATAGCATGTTATTGACACTTGACAATCATGTATGCATACCTCATGCAGTTGATAGATGGCGGCACTGATATATTTAGTACTGAGGTATTAGCAATGGGGACAGAAACCAAGAAAACAATATCTTGCAAAGTAGGTTTTAAGACAAAATGGTAGAGGCGATTTGCAAACGTAATGGACCTACTTTAATGAATGATGTTTGACTATCCCTAATCACCTATTGAATGATAAATGAAGTACTGGCATTCTCAATGCAGGTACAGAAATATGTGTGCGTCTTCAGTGACCTACTTTTGGAATTCTAAATTGCTGTTCTCATCTCACCTAAAATATAAGGAAAAAAAAAAAAAGTTTAACATTACCTGCAGACAAAATGTTTACTTCAGCAATTTCCTGTTACAATAATGTGCATCGATAAGTATTCTTGGCAGGCCAGCGGTGTTCTATGCACAATAGACTGTAGCAGTACAGTAGCAGAAAGGCGGACACATACACAATGACATACAGCCTAGAGGTTTTGTTAACGGAGGAGCATTATGTGTTTTTCTCATCTGTTAGTTTATGTATGCAATGGCAGCTGTACGTATGAGTTCAGCATAAATAGAAAAACAAGGTAAATGTTTGTAGTTTGCTTCCTTATACAGAAGCAAGTTTTAAGGGTGCTGCCTGTAAATAGATAATGAGGTAGCAGTGGCCTCAAACACCAAGGTAATGAGATTATTGCAGGAGGGCTATGTCAGTATCCCAGTGTAATTGTAGCTTTCTATATATGGAGCACGCTGTAATTCTCAAATAGCCACAGGCTCAACTTCTAATGAATGTAGCACATAATGGGGGACATATATGAAAACTGCTGCCAAGCAAGAACTAAGTGTTGCCCATAGCAGCCATGTTGATGATTGCTTTCATTGTTTAGACTGCACTATAAAGAAAATTAGTGTAACCTTATTGGTGGTCGTGGACATCACCATTTTTTTTATTCCTTTGCAGCGTTTTTTAGAAATGTTCCCTGACCTTTGTTCATAGCAAACTGGAGTAAATATATATTTTTATTTGACGGGCATTACGAATTGAAGACCAGGTAAAATGGGCAGGGGGCTCACTTTTGGAATTGTATACGTTTTAATGCCCTCTTGGGCTAAGACCCAGCACAGTGGGATGTACTATGGATCTACATTTACCAGGTGTTTAGTGGTTAACAGCACTTCTGATGAAGGTCTGTTTTATGATCATTTATAGGCATTTGAGGTTTAAAAGGACTTTACATACATACTATAGGGGAGGACACTTGTTTCTGAAAACAATGGTAAGTCGCAAATCTGAAAGCTGCTTAAAAGAAAATCTATTGGATTGCACATAAGCAATGTTTAGTTTGGGCCGTTGAGTCAGTGTGCACCTTCACACTTGTGGCTGAAGCGGCAAAGCAGCTCCCTGTTTTTGTTAAATAAATGGAATTATTCCATGACATGGTGTTATATATGCAGAATGATTTGTATTCCTGTGTTTTACTGTACAATTCTAGAATATGAAATGAAAATAAACCCTGCTAATACAAGCAAGTATGACATATTTTCCCTTTAAAGAAATACTGTAATAATGAAAACCAGTTTGGGTTAAATGTAGGTTATCCTGCACCCATTTCTATATTCTAGTTGTTATACTTACCAGTATCACCTGTAGGTACAGGCATTTTTCTTAACTGTTTACCTCAAATGCAACTGTTGAAAGATAACCATGGTCCACGACAGCAAATCTCCTACACCCAGAGATGTAATGCAAGTTCTTGTAAGATCTATCAATGTGTATATACTGTATGTATCTCTTTGTAGGTGAGGGCTTAATCTTAAAGCAGTGTTTTTAGTTGAAAGAAGTAAAACTTGGAATAGTGTGAGTGGCCATTTAGAAAATAAACAAGGTAGTAAATACTAAGGTCATCGATTTAAAATATCTGTGACAAAAGGCTTGTGTCGGCGATCTGATACTAGTGATCTAAATACTGCATTATGCATTTCAAATAAAAGTTTTTAAATATTGCAATTAGTGGTATTTATAAACTCACATTGAAATGTTTTTGGGGTTTAGTTATACTTCATATGTAATAAAAAAAAAAAGTTGTTTTTCACAAAAAACAGTTGTTGGATGTATGAATTGCTTTTTATATAAGGTTGTGCTTGACAGCACCTTCTTCCAATTCAGTTTAACTGGAGTCGCATCATTTAGCTGTGTAACCTAAAGCTGGCTACAGACTTATGTAATTTCTGTATTGTTTCAACAACTATTGTAAACCCCGACGAGCATGGCAATTCATGCAAACACACTTACACAATTTACCTTCAGACCTGTGATTTTCATGATTCATAACCTTCTGCTGAATAGAGTGTGGCTATGTACTGTACAGAGATCTGCCTACACTGCTGGTCATGAGTGCATACACACTTCCACATTTGCCCAACTTTGTACCATCGTTGATTGTGATTTTTGGAAGATTAGAAAAACAAATCAATGGATGTGAGGTCTTTTGGTACGATAGAACTTGATCACGGGAGTGTACACACTCTGCAATATCTGACCAATCAGAGGTGAATCGTGTGATCTGCACGATAATTGCACAGGTGTGTACCCAGCTTAACTCTATCTGTGGCTTCTTGCGTGCTTCCATTCCCTTTACCACATCATGACACTGTCCCTGTTACATGCAACCCTGCCCTCGCTTCTAGAAGACACTGCACCACACAGGATAAGCATCTCAGGAAATACTGATTTCAATGGCTACAGCTTGTTCTATACCTGCCCACTGCAAAGCTTGGGGGACACAGACTAGTAGAAGTTGAATGATGAATACGAAAAGATGCTCAGGCCCTAGTCAAAGTCAAGTAAAAGAGGACTTGACAACAATTATAGTAAGATTAGTATGTTTGATATGTGTTTACCTCTCTCCCGCACCCCTGAATTGTGTCTTCTAAAGAGTAAAATCTTTCCTATCTCCAAGTTGATCTCATGACCTCATTTCTGCAATGTTTCTTTTTTATTATATCTACTTCCCTTATTTTGAATTGAAATCCATAAAAGTAATGCTGTATGTATTCCATTGTAGGTAAACTTATAATAGATTGCATGTAATAAAGAGATGCACATAATAAAGAACTGTGACTGGATACACTAATAACTACGTAAAAACAGACACAAGTTTGCTTAACAATGGATTGAGTGGGAAGGATGACTAAAAAAGGTTCTTGGTATAAGAGAATGTAAGAGATGAGGAAGGATTAAGGAGAAATTAGTTTTATGCTTGTGATACATTAGACTCATACATGTTGCACCATAGTCTAAAATATTTTATCATATTGATTAATATGTTTTTTTTGCTCGTAATGATTGCATATTACTTATTTTTGTGTAAGATGTTTATGTAACCTTTGGGTATGCATGAATTTGTAAAATGAGAAAAGCAGTACAGAGAAAAGGGTCTTTCCACACAAATATATTATGCCAAGAGTGTGGTCTGCATCATTGAAGTGCATTCTCATGAAAGATTGCTCCCTACGCATAGGGATCATTTATACATATGATATATGTGTATGTTTGGTGATGTTCACACAAGCATATTGGGAATTTGATTACAGATGTAATGCAGTGTACAAAGACAGTATGCAAACATTCAGAATTAACATGTTTGTCACATGAAATGACATAAGGAGACAGCCAGACATTGATAGTTCCATAACCCTCACACTTACTGTCAGCTCTTGGTGGCCATTAGAGTATTTTCATCATTACGGATGTCAGTCTCTGCTAGTGTGGTTCCAGTTTGCACTTGAAAATCTAATTTCCTAGGGGCATGGCTGGTTGAAGTTTTAGTCATATTTGCCAACTTTGACAGCATGATTATCCGGGAGAGGGAATTGCGTAGTTTGGCCCCACCCCCTGTCAAATGTTACCAGTATCAGCCTATTACAGCCGAGGGAGGGACCAGTATGCCATGTTTAGTCCCACTCCCACCCACTTCACCAATGCAGAGGGCAGGTTGTGGGAGGTTGCCCTGCTCTCCCAGGAGAACTCCCAAAAGTTCTGGAGTCTCCCAGACATTCCGGGAGAGTAGGCAACTATGGTTTTAGTTGTACTATTTTTAATAACTTTACAGTATAAGTTTATTGCTATACTAGTAGACCAGTTTTGTGGGAGTTGTTATTTTGGACATATATAAAACCCTTAAGAGCCAAGCGTGCTACAATCCTCCAGCAATTGTACCTCTTCTGTAGGTTTATGAATGGGCAGGCTTTAAGCAGATCTGTTGAGCATGTTAATTTTCCTTCTTTTTTGTTTGCTAGTTAGTCTGTGCCCATATGTTATTTACCTACTCAGAATGACGCAATAGATTATGGGCAATATGGGAAATGTATTGTTTCAGAGGGACCTATAGAAGCACAATCTGGGAGTACAGCTCTGTTGGTACCACTAATAGGCTTGTTAATTTGATTTCATATTTATATGTCAGGTTGTTTTCCTTTAGGTGATATACCCTCTAGTGTATTTCCTTTCCTTATTGGATGCCATGACCGTGCACAGATGTGGCAAATTCCAAACTAAATGAAGTGTCACGCTTGGACAGCTGCAGAAAGGTCTTTGTGACCGGTGAAGGTGAGAAAAAGAGACACCATGGTAAAGTCAAGCACCAGGCACTGGATTAGCCATACCAGCCTTAAATGATCGTAATCTACATTAGTACCAATGTCACTGAAAGCCTCACTAAACATTTCTGAAAACTTGTTCTCTGCCTGCTAATGTTTTTATTTCTTGGATAAGGAATTACTTTTGTATCATCATTATATTAAAGACCACATTTAAGTGAGGAGGGAAATAGGAAATGAAAACAGAGAAAATGATCACATAAGGTTGTATGGATGGTCTAATATCAAGTCCTGAACAGGAGAAAAGACACTAAAGTTAGGGAAGAGTTGGGTAGTATTAGCAGTAAGCAATCCCATCACTTAACAAATAACCGTCTCTTACGTTTTAATGCTATCCTTGCATTAGATTTTTGTGCATTGTTCACGTTTATTATCTAGTACCAACCTAGTTTTTCAAATGATTCATGTTTCACATCAATGTCCTATTATATTTTTCCTTAACCTGTTGGCAAGGTCCACAGTACATTTTTGAAAACACAATCTCCGTGCCTTCCTTACATGGAATCTTCTAAAAGGATCTCTTACAAAAGGAGGATAAATTACAGTAAGTGATACTCTGTAGGACGTAAACTGGAATTTCCCTGACACCTCCTGGCAAACTGCTTTCCTTTCATAAATTAGTCGTCTTTAGTATAAACCACTATCTGCCTACATTTGTATAACTTTTTAACCTTGAAGAAGGAAAAATTCGATGAGATCTGCCCCTTGGTACCACATGCTTATTACCTTCTGAACTGAAGTAAGGGCAAGTGGTAGGAAGGATTAATCTAATTCTCATCTTGAAGTAGGGCGATGGTTTTGATGTTGGGACACGCCTTTTCACATGCTATCTAGGTGACAATGTTAAACTATTTTAAAAACAACAATCAGAAATATGAATAAACACAATAAAACAAAGTAATGTTGGGTACATATTTTCATTTTCAGTGATCTTAACTTGCCTACTGTATTATTTGAAAATATTTTAAGACATTTCTCTTATGATTAAGTGCGACTGGATCACTTCTAAATAACTTATGGTATAAATTTATTTAAAAGAAATAGCGCAGGGTGTTTATTTATATAATTGCCAATGCACTTATATTTGATATTGTGTATATTTTGATATAGGAAATCGTTATTTCTGAGACCAGGGTAGAAAATTTGCTTTTTTCTGCTTTGCTAAAGGAAATGCCTTTTTCTGATGTAAATATCTGATACAATGAGCCTTTGTTTAGAAAGTCAATTGTGCATGTGTAAGAAAGAACTCATGCTAAATTCATGTTAATTAGACATTTTGACTTGCTAGTAGACTTCCTGGCTCTGAAATAAGATGCAGGAAATCACAGCAAGGTTTTTAAGATATCACAGATAAGCGTAAATATTGTTAACTTTGCAATGCATGTAAATCCACGTAAACGCATGACATCCTGATTCTAAAAATAGCTCAGACTTCAAGGGGGTTGGCTTACCCTTTGAGGCTGTGTCCAAACTGTATAAAAAGCACTGGCTTAGGTTCGTGTTGACAATCTTTAAAAAAGAAAAAAAAACAACAGGGCATTTGGCTTATATATATATATACATATATGCGTGTGGGTGTTTAAAGCTGTGTATCACTGTCCGTGTTCACAATGATAATTCTAGTTCTTTTACTTCTCATTGTGTTAATGCAATTAGTTAAAAGTACAGTACATTCTTATTTAGACAGGTCTCTTGAAGACTTTGTTTGCATTCAGACCAGTGCATGACCTAAGAATACCCCATGTTACTCTCTTATATGTATACAATTTATCTTTCTTTGCAACATTAAGATTTGGTGAATGTTAGACAAGGGTATCATGACACACCATGAAAGTAACTTGGAAATATTATGGCTGTATTATTAAAAATGAAAACCCTCTTGAGATTTATTTTATAAAGCTCTGTAGATGCTGCTCACAAAATTTGGATAATATTTACATAGTAGTAAATCTGGATTTGTTGGCTTTTATTGCTTTTATCTTGAAAGCTTCAGCATGAACACACAGCTCATTGTTACTAGCTGTAAAATAATGATGGGTCTCATATATCAGCATATCGAAGAAAATAATAATAATTGTGTTACCTTTTGCCAGATCTGCTCAAATTCTATACCCAGACTCTTAAAGCAAAACGTATTGTTAACTGCTGTGATCATTTTAATCTTTGTGTATATTTTAAAACAGCATCTAATGAATTAAATAGTTACTAGACTGACTTCTCTGTTCATGTTGACTTATTCTAAGGACAAGGGCAGGGTTAAAGGGGGTGGCGTCATAAATATGTTTATAGTAGAGATTTAGGGCGTGATTCATTAAATTAAGAAGTTTCTTATTTAAGCCTCCTGGACAAAACCATGTTACAATGCAAGGGGTGAAAATGAGTGTTCTGTTTTGCACATAAGTTAAATACTGTTTTTTCATGTAGCACACAAATATAAACTTTAAATTTCAGTGTACAAATAAGCTATCGAGTATTTGTGTGCTACATGAATAAACAGTCAGTATTTAACTACTTAATTTAACTACTTCATTTTCACCCCTTGTATTGTAACATGGTTTTGTCCAGGAGACTTAAATAAGAAACTTCTTAATTTAAGTTCCTTAATGAATAAGGCCCTTTAATCTTTAACATGTTTTAAGCTATTTACACACTACAGAAAATTACTGCAGATGTGATTTCTGTAACATTTTTACCAACGACTAAAAGGCCAAATGAGCATGCAGATTTTTGTGTACACACCTAAATGATTTTCCTTCAGATCTGTGCTTTTCATCTCTCATAGTCTTCTGTTGAAAATATTGTGGGGTAAATGTATCAAATAGCAACTTTGCATGGTAAATTTAAATCGCCAATAACTTTAAAGGCAAGTTTTACCTTCAAAGCCGTTGCATTGCATCAGCGATTTGCAAAAAACACTATTTGATACATTTACCCCCTTGAGTCTGTACACTGTACAGTTATCTGCCTACATTGCTGGTCGTGAGTGCATACACAGCTTCACATTTGCTCAACATCATTCCATCGTTGATCGTGAATTTTAGGAAGTTTATAAAACCAAATCAAATGATACGGTGTGCTTTGGTACGATAAGACATGATCGTGGAAGCATACACACTAATGCCATATCTTACCAAATGGTTGTTTAATGTGTGATCGGCATGATAATTGAACCTGTAGTGTGTACCCAGCTTTAGGCAGCATAATTTTTTTTTTCTTCATGTTTTGTTTATTTTTGTCATGTTTACGTATTATTGTGTGCATGAGTGTTTGAGGCACATTCTTTATATGAATAACAGTGTTGTCTTGCTGGGTAGTCAAAGTTCCATATCAAGCACTGACATATCTGCTAGTATTCTAGTCCAATTGATCTGGAGGTACTGTCTATCATTGGCTGCCCTAACATATCAGCTAATGTGAAGTCTATATTACTAGATATATTGGTAATGGTGTCCTGGGAGAGTTGATCTAGATCTCTCTGCACAATTTCCCCTTTTTAGTTAGACATGGATTCCCTGGTGACTGTGAAAATACCTGGCAGACCAATAGAGATGTGCATCGAACAGTCTACGCTTAGTTGCATATAGAATGCCTGTTTGGTTTTAGCATGTTGCTTCTCCAGTAGCAATATAAATATGTTCACAAACCGCTTATTGGCTTCTAATCAGCCTTAACGAGCTGTGCTGGATAATCAAAAATAATATAACTTGGTTATATTATATCTGAACAGGAATACAATATAGAACATGTTCCAAAACCGGGAGAATAATCATAAGGTTGTAAATTCCCAAAACCTCTTATATCACTTAGCAACCTTATTCCCTCTTCTTTGATGTATTACATACAGTGTAACATTTATTCCCAGTGTACTGGGAAATAATCTCTTGATGTTGCAGCTATTAACAATTTATTCCATAGAATTTTCTTGTGTCATACAGTGAATCAAAGCAATCTAAATGTCAATTAAATTTAGCGTACTACTACACCTTAAGCTGCCTGTGAAAATGAATTGCATTTGTTGACAACTCGTTTAGTGAGATACTGTAGATTGCTTTAATAATTTACACATCATATGTTGTAGTTTGTAGACAGACAAGGTAAATTACTTATTTTTAAGGCACATCAAAGGTTGAGGGTTTGTTCCCACCTCTCTGTTTTTATTGTGCTTTTCACGTATTGATAAAAGCATTAACAATAGTACAAGTAAGAGTGCAGTTCCCATCCTTGCGTTTTTTTTACATGTTAACATTGATCCATATTTTTCGTATGCGTTTATCTGTTTTAACAGTTTTTCCATGCGATTTTCATGCATTGAGCTTTTTCCAGTACATTCTAGTGTATTTCCAGCCTGCATGGAATGTCTAAAGCCTGTTTTTATTCCATTTTATCTACTTTCGCATATGTGTGAAAGATCCTTGAAAGCTAGGAATTAAACATTTATATTTTGTTTGAAAAGAAACAGTAAGGAGCTGGACCACTCAAAGGATAATAACGAAAAACCATGTAACTATGCTCTATTGCTACCTAAATAAATGCCCTGACCTGTGAATTTTGTGTTAACACAGTGGTCCTTGCGGGCCACCGTCTGGCAATGTCGATACTGCTCATTTAAATGTGAATAGTTATTCAACTTGTTGCTATATTGAATATGTTGAATTCCAAATGTTCCAACAGTCCAGGGCTTTTAGTTGTAAAACATTTAACACTTCTCCAAATTATGTGTTAATACCAAAAGTGTTCTATACTGCCTTTATATAAACAGTATAAAAGCTCAAGTGATATATTTTCTTATTTTATATATAGTTGCTTTTGAGTGTCTAATGCTGTTTTTACATGGCCAATGTCCAACATTAAAATCTTTTTTAAATCATGTAATATAAGCTATGGTTTATTTGATAATTAAAGCATTCAATTCCCGACAACAATTACTAGCTATAATCTGTGCCCTATATTGGGAAAAATTAAATACAAGTGTCGAAATACAATATATAGTCATGTCAAAAGGAAAGTATACCTGCCTTCAAATCTGTATTTTTACATATTAGGACACAATTAACAATCTTCTAGTCCTCACAAAGCCCTAAAATGTATGAAATTTTATGTCAAGTGACAGATAACACATAATCTCACGTAATCTCCCTGAAATGATTTTTCAAAAGCAGCTAACTTTGCTTTAATTTTTTTTTTAAATTTAGTACACCCTTTGCTGCTTTGCGAGGCATAGCCGCCCATTTTGATTAGCCGTCATTTGATTCATAGGTAATTGGATAATAATTATTAAATATCCTAATAGAAATTTAGGTATTTCACGGTTTATTATTTTTAAGCAGAAACCTATTTGAAGATTCGCCCAAACCTGTTAATTTAATTTTACTATTTTTACTATTTGATACTTCTTTTGCTGAAAACTCATAAAAAGGTTCTGGTCTAGTGAATCTTGTTTTATTCTGAAACATAACCATTCTTTTCTGCATTAAGCTTCTCTATTTATGGAGAAGTACTTAGTGGCTTAATTAGCAGCTGGAGGTATAAATCTTTGTCTGTAGTGCTCATCAGATTATTGAGACGTTGCTAATCCCATCACAGCCTGCTTTATGTGATGATAGGTTAGACATATGCTGGGGTGGTCTAGAGCATATTATATAAAATAGAAGCTGGAAAGAACACACTATAACCATGGTTTATTTGCATCCTGGTTAGAACTGATTGGTCTCTTCCTGTTCCAGAACCCAGAACCCAGGTCTAAGTAAATTGAATTATACTGCCATGAGTAATGCTGTAGTTTCTTTATTTTTTAATCATAGAATAAGCTCAACACCAGTAAAATTGAGGATTCCTGACAATAATCATGAATAGACCCTAATTTTCATCCATCTATGGTAAATATCTATTTTAGCATTATATAGTTGATCTGGGCTTAGACCAGATAGACCCATATTGAAATTGTAGCGCAGGGTTCTGAAAACACAAATTATAGCGACCACGAAAACAATTTGGACTGAATTTTGCAGCATAATTACTCCCCATGGTAATTAATTAAAACTTCTGCAAGTTTGCTGTCTTTTCACCTGCAGCTCTAAGTGTTGACATTGCTGTATAACTGCTAAATAATGTCTGGTATCTGGCAAGGAGTCTTTGTAGTATATGCTGCAATACAGTATGTCATGGGTCAGTAGAAGCTTTACACATAGAGCAAAGGGAAAAAGAAGAGCTCACAGAGGTCAGAGGGGCGTTCCAAAGCCTCTTTGCTCACTATTTCATGTGTAGTTGCCATGATCGCCCACTAAGCTGGGCACACACCTATGCAATTATCGCCCAGATCACACGATTAACAATTGTTTAGACAGATATTACAAGAGAGCATACGCTCCCATGATTATATTTTATTGTACCAAAACATATTGCATTGTTTTAATTTGGTTTCCTAAACCTCCTAAAATCGTGATCAATGACGGAACGATATTGTGCAAATATGGAAGTGTGTACTCACCCACAACCAGCAGCGTAGGTAGTAGAGTGTATACAGAGTCACGCTCTTTTCAGCAGATAATTATGTAGGGGCAGCACAATGGCTTAGTGGTTAGCACTTCCTCCTCACTGCACTGGGGTCTTGAGTTCAATTTCTGACCATGGCCTTATCTGTGTGGAGTTTGTATGTTCTCCCCATGTTTGTGTGGGTTTCCTCCACTTGCTCTGGTTTCCTCCCACACTCCAAAAACATACTGGTAGGCTAATTGGCTGCTATTAAATTAACCTTCGTCTCTCTCAGTCTGTGTGTGTGTATGTTAGGGGATTTAGACTGTAAGCTTCAATGCGGCAGGGACTGATGTGAGTTTTCTGTACAGAGCTGCGGAATTAGTGGCGCTATATAAATAGCTGATGATGATGAGAGATCACAGATCTGAAGGTGAATTGTGTAGGTGTGCATGCCTGATTCTACTTGCTCTTCAGGGCTTTCAGTCAATTGTTACAGAAATTGCATCTGAAGTAATATTGCAGAGATGTTTACCCAGAAAAATATTATCAGCATTCTTCTTATAGTTTGTCACAGTAAATTTATGTTAAAAAAAACAAGAACACTTTTCATTTTTCTATGGGATTGCTGGTTTAGGGATTTTGTTTGTCCATTTTAAACCATTCATGAAAGGAAATAAAAAAAAGATACTTTGCTCTTGAAGAGCAAAGAGCACAACATACTACAAGTCATGAACCTTTTGATGCATATGTAATATTACAGCATTTGTATCCCTCCTGTGACAGTAAACTGTCTTAATGAATATTTAACAGATTCTGAGAATTTATGACGAGTGAGTTAGTCTGAATCTAGTTTTATTGACATTTGAGCTTGACCTATGCCATTGTTTGTATCTGAATATTCATGATAGTGCATTTTATGATTTTCCGCACGTTATTGTACTGTATAATTTATGTTTATTCATTAGACTGTAAGCTCTCAGGGACAGGCCTGTCCCTACCCTTATTTCATGCTTCGGTGCTACATTGCGTGTCACAGTTTATGTCGTTCCCCAAATGTTCAGCGATGTGTGTTATCATTGCACTTTACACATAAACTCTAATCATGTGTAGCCTTTAGCATACTAACTAGTTTGTGAACCAGGGCTATTGCTGGTTGTAAAGCAATGCATTAGACTTTACCCTTTACTTGCTTTAAAGGGACACCCAAACTAAATGTACGTACACATGTAAGCCTGTGGTCATTATTCTTTCTTTATATATAGGTAACTCATACCTTCCGGCTTATAGAGGAGAACACCGGTGATGATCCCTCTTGTGAGGTCACCACTGTTGTCCAAAATAATCACTTGTGTGGAGGCTGTTGCAGTGCAGAGGAGATATAAAGCACAGGCTGAAATGACCGCCAACTGTTTTTGGATGATTGCAGCACTCTACCAAGCAGTGATTGGCTGTCTATTCTGTCAGTGCTTTTGATGCCTACTCTCCAATGCTATAGCTCTAAAGCAGTGGCACCCAATAGTAGTGAATACAAAGAGAAGCTGCATTGTGTAATTTTTGATTCCAAGCCAAAAGATGTGAAATACCTTTCCATATAATCCATAGGCATAAATCAAACAGTGCCTCCAGTGGTCAATTATCCTTCTACATGACAGAATGATGGCTTGTATTTACAGACCAATAACTTTTGAACAAAGCATTTCTCTGTCATAGAAGTACTGCTGTTTTATTTATCACAAAAAAGCCATACCTAGGGGTAAATGTATCAAGCTGAGAGTTTTCCGGCGGGTTTGAAAAGTGGAGATGTTGCCTATAGCAACCAAACAGTTTCTAGCTATCATTTTGTAGGATGTACTAAATAAATTATAGCTAGAATCTGATTGGTATTTCAAACCCGTCGAAAAAACTCTCAGTTTGATACATTTACCCCCTAATGTTTGTTTATATATATATTAATATGTTTATCTTCAGCGGTCGAAGTACGGTGGTATGCCATACCTCCACTTCTCCTACTGCTTTCATTGTAATACCACCACATTCCGTTCACTTACAGCTCCCACTGTTGATCTTTGTTTGTTTTAGTTTCATTATCAATTCCCTTATGAGAGTTGTCACACAGGCGCTATAAAGGTTAGCACTTTCCCATCAGGAAAAATAGCCCTAGCTGATAAATTCCACTCTGACACATTGCAGGGAATGGGGACCACTCGTCTACTGTCACATGGGAGCACTCAGAAAGCATTGCATGTAGCTCCCGTGTGACCAGGGATGAGCATTCCCTATTCTCTTCAGTATGTCAGCATGAAGCAATTTGAGTGCTATGAACACTAGTGTTTCTGGGGGCTTTGTTTTGGATAGCGCATTCAAAGCACCTGCGTGACACTACTCTAAGGCAGTGTTACACAATTTATGGCTGTCCAGCTGTTGTCTTCCTCAGCTTTAAGGTACCACAGAGAATAGAGACTGAGCAATATTTTTATTTTACCAGGGTCAGTTATATGGGACTTTATCTCCTGCTAAAAGATGAATCTGATTTATGAAATTGTCAAAGTTAGGTTTGATGAAGTGATTTATATAAAGCGCATGACTACTAAGCATCTACTGCTCTCAGCCTGTGGGAACGTAGTCGTTTCCTGAACATCTGTACACCATGAATAACTTACAGCAAAACACATTTTATTGCATTCAGAAGAAAAATAAAAGTTAACAGAATATTTTAAAAGTGAAATAAAACAGAAATTCATTGTGTTCTAAAAACTTTTTGTAAAAAGCAATGCTGAGGAGTCCGAAGTCCAAACAGTTCAGTAATTCTCAGAGTGTTAGTTGTTGATTATAACTTTTTTTTTTTATATTCTGCTGTACTACTTAATCTCTTACCTGTCATTTGAGCCAGTAACGCATTGCAATGTAATTTAGGCCGTCTTGGCAGCTAAAGGGCAGAGTGGATAACATTTCAGTCCAGCAGAAGGGCTGAGATGTGGGAGAGAGCAGTAACAGCTACACTTTTGTCCTTCCTGTTGGCCCATACAGCCAACAGTTTACTGTAAATATGGCTGGCTGCCAGTCTATGGCGCAGTGCCTTTTCTTCTTCTGCTTGTAATACTGTAACCTGGCGAGAAGACAAGAATTACAGTTCAGCTTGTTATTTGTTTCTATTTTTTTCCTTGGTTTAGATTGTCAGAACTCTGAGTGTGGGAAGAAGTGAAATGTAATGTTAGGATTGGTTAAAGATTACAAGAAAACAAAGGCCCCCTGGCTGAGTCACTGTCACAATCAGAAAGGCTGTATAATATGCGTTTATAGCTTTGTATGGACTAATGTAACTGCTGACCATGAACCTAGGCCATTCGGCTCAGTGCTGCAAGTTCCTTACATGGCTGAAGAGTATACAAATCATATGTATTACTGATTTATTTAGCTGAAGGCGAATGGCAGCAAGTTTATTTACCCTTTGGATGTCAACATTACCATTCATTGCAGCTTCAAGGTCCTGGGTACAGGCATATGAGTTATAGGGTGATTATACACTATGAATTATGGCTGGTTATTTTTTGATAAGAGAAAGACACAATTTAAAGGACCACTAAACACCAAAATTGAAAATTTCAGATATGAACCATGAAGGTAAAATACATTGCTCAGAGTTAACCTGATTTGCCAGCATTTCACTGCAGCTCTATTAAAAGTAAAGGATTACTTTCCCACCCCATTACAGTCAGCTGCTCCCTCTCCTACAACTTTGGGACAGTGTCCTAATTTGGTCTAATACAGGTAAAAAAATTGAGTTGTTGCAGTCACATCACTGACCCTACCCCTCTATTTCAATCAACTAGACCACACTATGAATTTCTGCAAAGCCTGTCTGACAAGCTGTCAGTCCAACTCTTTCTGTTGTGTTTGAGATATATATTTAGCTTTACTTGTTAAATGTTCATATTTTTTGTATTGTAGTAAATATGTTGCTACACTACATTTTAAGTAAAATACTTCTTACTAACATTGCCTCTGAGCATCCCTAAGCAGTTTAAAAAAATGCCTTCTAATTCTGTGCTGTTTTAACTTTCCGTAACCAGCTCTATGTACTGTACTCTAAAGTTAATGAAGTGGTTCCCTACCCTGTCCGCTGCCATTTGCATGAAAGCCCATCCTGTCACTGATACCACTAGATACCAGCAATGTGCTGCAGACATTTCTACATGTCTCTTCTGCATGATTATATCACACACTGTTTTAAAATCATAGACAGCTCAAATACTTGTGTTAGGATTGAAATTACTTTGCTCTCAACACATGACAACCCACTGTTAGACAAACCATCATGGAAACCACCAGGCAGCAAAGGCTGAGATTGCAAAACTAGTTTTACTGTTACCTATACATTCCAATGTATTAATAATAATATACTAATAATAATGCAGGGCTTAGTCCTTAAGTGGTATTTTGGAATTTTAAACTGATATTTTCACCAAGCACATTCCCTGCCACACCTGCAATAATGCCCAAAGTACCTACATTTGCATCCCTCTCCGCATTAGTGTTTAGTAGTGCTCCTCACAGTGAGGCGGAGGTGACTAGTGAGCATATCTGTGTGCATGTCGTATGTAATGATCACGGAGTGACAGCCCTTACATACCTCCCAGTAGTCCCAATTATCCTTATTTTTTGCTGACTCTGAAATTCATGGCGAATCTGGCCATAGTTTGGGTGTATAGGGAACATGATTTGTGTGGATTGGGACAGGTTTAATTTTGCCACAATTTTACACTTTTAAATTTTGAAATGTTTCAATGATTTGCTTTTTATTATATTATTTTTCTCTGCTTTCTGTATATGTAGCTGTCTAGACCTCTATATGAAACACATGATTATATATGTTATCCAGTTGTTTTTTTTTTGTTTTTTGTCACGGTATTTTCACTAAATATTTTCACTAAATATTGTCTCATTCAAAGGTTATTTCTGTATGAAGCTTCTTTAGGAAATGTTGGTTTCATTTTTGTAAAGCTATACAACAATATGTGTCGCTGTCGCTGTCTATCAAGCAGTGTTGTTTCTTCCACTAAATATGTATGTGAAAGAAGGACACATTGTAGTCATACAATCAATTCTGGGGCATATAATTACTGTATCACCTTTGTACCACTTTCATTTATATATCGATATTTTTATGTGATAAATGTCATACTGCATTCGGGACACTCATTGTATAGCAAAATATTTTTTCCAAAAACCTACAGCATAATTAAAAAAAATGCCTGATATAACAATACTATACCGTCTATATTTCCTATGTATCTTCTGAAAGGATCTTTATCTTAGACAGTTGCCAAATAAACTTTACAAGTGTCATAATTGTTTAATTGATATTGGAACCTGAGAGTAAGCATGGGCTGGATTGCTTGCACTAGATAAAAGGTAGTGTAATTATGACAAATAATAAAGTGCTTAATGGAAAAGTAAATGCAAAATATGGAACACAAGGATATATTTAAAGGGGGAGAGTGACTGAACTTAAAAATACATAATGGAAAATGGGGTTGGAGAAAGGCAAAAGGTTAATATTTGAATATTGTGGGGCAATCTTTGGAATGATCGTAAATATTGCAATACTGATGAATCACACAGTGGCAGGGAGTTAGACATACATTTAAAGAACTATGCCATACTAATAAAAGTATGGTCCAAGGAATTAGTGATCGGCTTATCCAATGGAAGCACATTTACTGCAGCTTTAGTTTAGAACATAAGGCCACAGAGAAAACTGATGATTTCAGCCAGGTACCACTCCTCATATACCCACTGGGTATATGACGTTATAATTAGCTTTCAGCTCTAGGAGTGCAAGATATGTGATTTTTAGACTATAACTGGGTGTTCTGACTACACTGAAATAAAGGTGGATTTGTCTTTCAAGAATTGTGAGAACGATGTTTCTCTGGTGTGAGGACTTGTCTGTTACTTGGATAGTTTTATGATCTGACTGCCACAATCATGCAGAAATCAGTGTAGTTTTAATAATAATTATTTATAATATATATACAATGCTTTTACTTACATGAATAGCTCACATTTTCACATTTGATATGGAATAAATTAATTGATAACTGAAAAGACTTTGATTTCACTCATAGGAGGGTATGCAATTAGCCGCAGAGTGCGTCCAGAATGGTCGCAAAGGCGCTCTGCTGCGATACTGTAGTAAACTGTGCACAGCCGCGATGTTCAACATCGCTGCTAATTGTTTACCCCCTGTGAGGATACCACCCTTAGCTGGGGTGGCGGGTACCCTCTGTGGGATTCAACTCACTCAGGTAGACCAGAATATGTTTAACATAAGGCTTTATTATGACAGCACAACACCACAAGACGTTCACAAGATACAGGGTAAATGGTAGCATATATCCTCCAGCAGCCTCTTGTAGTCAGCACTCCAAAATAATAATCTCAGTCTCTTTCAGAGTCTAATCCTCCCGCAGTATTACCACTACCATTTAGCTAGACAGTTACGGTGTTGCCCAGCCTGGGTTACTGGCTCACACAGACCCTGTCCTGGTAGGGTTTCCTCCAGCGGCACCAAGATGCTTGGCCCAGGATCCATTTCGCTGACGTCTTCTACACGAGGACAAGAGTTGGCTGGCGGACTTTAGTCCGGGGGCAATCACACAACACTGGCCCATAAGTAGCGACCCATCCTTAAAGGGTGGTTTTCGGCACAATATATATTTATTAAGAGGCTATTTAGTGTTACTAAACCCAGCCATACTTTATTATTATAAACAATAAATCTGAAATAATAAAAATAAATAGTGCAACAAAAAACAAACCTCACTCATATTGCATTTTATTGTATATGTTCCTTCTCCTTATAGCACTTTTTTATGTACATACCTGTCTGATTATAATGGGATTTATCAAAATGCAAAAAGCCCGTTTGCTTTAAAAATCTGATCTGACCTAGAGCTGGATTTAGGCTCTGGGGGCCTGGGCACTTTAGACAGGGGACCCAATGATGTAACATGGTTATCATTTTAGACAAATTTTATACAGGCAGTACTGTGTGCACTACTGGTAGGTAAACGCAGTTCTGCCTTCAGGAGCAGTACAGTGTGAAGCAAGACATACCAGACCAACTGTCCAAATCCTGACTAAGCAAAACAGTCACCCAAATTCGGGACTGTCCCTCCAGATTCAGGACAGTTTTCTGACTGTCCTGCTCTCTCCTACCTGTACTTGTCACTTTCACTTTGGCTGCTGGTGTCTTTAGCTCAGTTGCTGCTTGTCTGCATCCTGGAATATTGGATGCCCTATTTGAAAAAGAAAAAATGGGTACATGAGATTTAGAAAACTCCAACCAGCCCCAGCCCCAGTGTTAAATAACTAGCACACAAGTTTTATAATTAGGCCTCCCTCCACCCCCAACAATAAAATAAAAATATTCACATTTGCTAAACAGATCTATTTCCCTCCAACCAGTCCTGACATTAAATTAATAGCAAACACATTTAATAAATAAACCTTTTTCCCTCCGTCCAAACAGCCCCAGCAATAAATGAAATTATAATCATTTATGTTTAACATAACCATTTCCCATAACTATTACCGGCATTAAAAAATTCATATTCATACACAATTAATAAATAGCCCTCCTCCTCAAAGTCAGTCCCATATTCAATTAATAGCCTCAACCCACCGCAGTATTAAATTAAAGGTCCTGTAACCTCACCTTAATTATAGCCGCACCAATAAATTAAATTGCTATTTTATTTGTGGGATGATGGTGGGGCACTCATTAAATAATTAACCCCCACCTGCACTCCTCCGTTAAATAGACTACCTCCCACACTATGTTAAGACCTCCTCCTTCCCTCACACATTATATTATCATACTGCCCCCCCCTCACAAACTATATTAACATACTGCCCCCCTCACACACTATATTTATATACTGCCGACACACACACACTATATACACTGCCCACACACACACACACACTATATTTATATACTGCCCACACACACACACACACACACTATATTTATATACTGCACACACACTATATTTATATACTGCCCCCCTCACAAACTATATTAACATACTGCCCCCTCACACACTATATTTATATACTGCCCACACACATACACTATATTTATATACTGCCCACACACACACTATATTTATATACTGCCCCCACACACTATATATACTACACACACACACACACACACTATGTTTATATACTGCACACACACACACACACACACACACACACACTATATTTATATACTGCCCACACAAACACACACACACACACTATAGTTTATATACTGCCCACACATAATCATCATCATCACCATTTATTTATATAGCGCCACTAATTATTATTATTAGAGGAGAGGAGGTTAGAGATATAAGGGGCAGTAGAGTTGCAGAGAGCCTTGTAAGTGGTGGTGAGGAGTTTGAAAAGGATTCTGTAGGGGAAGGGGAGCCAGTGTAAGGCGAGGCAGAGAGGGGAGGCAGAGGAGGAGTGGCGTGAGAGGAAGATGAGTCTTGCGGCCGCATTGAGTATAGAGCGGAGGGGGAAGAGACAGGAGTGGGGGAGGCCAGTGAGGAGGAGGTTAGAGATGATGAGTGCATGGATGATAGTTTTGGTGGCATCCTGAGAGAGAAAAGGACGGATGCGGGCGATGTTGCGTAGTTGGAAGCGACAGGCTTGGGCAAGGGAATGAATGTGGGGGACAAAAGAGAGAGAGGAGTCGAGGGTGACACCCAGGCAGCGAAGTTGGATGACAGAGGAGATGGTGGTGTTATTGATGACAATAGAGAGGTCATGGTGGGATGGGAGTCTGAGCGGAGGAAAGACAATGAGTTCAGTTTTAGAGATATTGATTTTGAGAAAGCGCTCGGACATCCAGGAGGAGATGGCGGAGAGGCAGTCGGATACCCGAGCGAGGAGGGTGGAGGAAAGATCAGGAGAGGAGATATAGATTTGAATGTCGTCAGCATAAAGGTGATGCTGAAGACAGAAGGAGGAGATGAGAGCACCAAGGGAGGAAGTGTAGAGCGAAAAGAGTAGAGGGCCAAGAACAGAGCCCTGCGGGACTTCTACGGGGAGAGGGTAGGGGGAGGAGGAAGAACCAGACGTGGATACAGAGAAGGAGCGATTAGCGAGGTATGAGGCGAACCAGGCATGGACAGAACCAGAGAGTCCGAGAGAGAGAAGAGTTTGCAGCAGGAGGGGGTGGTCCACGGTGTCAAAGGCTGCAGAGAGGTCAAGGATGATGAGTACGGAGAAGTTCCGCAGCGCTGTACAGAGAACTCATTCACATCAGTCCCTGCCCCATTGGGGCTTACAGTCTAAGTTCCCTAACAGATGCAGAGAGAGAGACACACACAGACAGGCACATACTAGGGTCAACTTGTTAGCAGCCAATTAACTTACCAGTATGTTTTTGGAGTGTGGGAGGAAACCGGAGCACCCAGAGAAAACCCACGCAAACACAGGGAGAACATACAAACTCCTCACAGATAAGGCCATGGTCGGGAATTAAACACATGACCCCAGTGCTGCAAGGCAGAAGTGCTAACCACTACGCCACTGTGTTGCCCCACACACACACTATATTTTATTTACTGCCCACACACACACTATAGTTTATTTACTGCCCACACACACACACACTATACTTTTATATACTACACACACACACACACTATACTTTTATATACTACACACACACACACACACACTCACACACTATAGTTTATATACTACACACACACACACACACACACACTCACACACTATAGTTTATATGCTGCCCACCCACACACTATATATACTGGCGACACACGCTTTACTTTATATACTGCTCACACACACACACACACACACACACTATATGCTGCCCACACACACACACACTATACTTTATATACTGATCACACACATACACTATACTTTATATACTGCCCACACACACACTATACTTTATATACTGCCCACACACACACACACTATACTTTATATACTGCCCACGCACACACTATATTTATATACTGCCCACACACACACACACACACACTATACTTTATATACTGCACACACACACATGCTATACTTTATATACTGCTCACACACACACACACATACACACTATATGCTGCCTACACACACACACACACACACACACACTATACTTTATATACTGCTCACACACACACACACACTATATGCTGCCTACACACACACACTATACTTTATATACTGCCCATGCACACACTAGATTTATATACTGCCCACACACACACACACACTATATTTATATGCTGCCCTCACACACACACACACTATAGTTATATACTGCCCACACACACACTATAGTTCTATACTACACACACACTATAGTTCTATAATAAATATATATATATATATATATATATATATATATATATATATATATATATATATATAGACACACACACACACACACACACACACACACACACATAAAATCAACACCCCCACTTACCTTATTCCACCCACGCATCTGCGGCAGTTCATACATGGGACTGCAACTTTCACATGGTGCGCGTCCCATGTTACAATACACACAGAGTGAGGGGAGAAGGGGCCACAGCCAATGATGAAAGATGGCTGGTCCCAGAGGAGGGGCCAGCCACCAAGTAATAGACACTTGGGCCGGTTCATGCACCGGCCCAAAGTAGTAATTTCCTGTCCGGCCCAGCCCGACCCTGCCTGTTGACCTAGCTAATCAACATGGGCTGCCAGCTAGCTATGTCAAGTTATTTAGACATTGCTCTGATTACAAACCAGGTCTACGCCACACCTCATAACAATGGGCATTTGAGACAAATGGTAATTACCTTAGCTAACACAAGCAAAATGACTTCTGCTGTCCTGTTATTTTCACACAATATGCTAATATTATTTCTATTTCTAATAAATACAATATTGCAGGTAATATCAAGGGCAAAATGTACCTAATAACTTGGTTAATATGGTAGACGAATCTTCGCTCACTTTTTTCTCATATTCCATAGATGAGCAGAGATTTCAAACCAGCAGCCCCCCCCCCCGAGTTTTTGGTATGGGACATGAACAGTGTTGTAGTCATTGGTGTATCTCAGATGGAGAGCTGATATTCAATAGAATATTTTAGGGATAATTCCCGAATTCTGTTTTCTTTGTATTCATTGGTAATATTACTTGTGGTCTACATGGGAAGGTATTCCTTTTTGCATACAGGTTTAATATCCCAGAAAGGGTAGAATATTGCATGTGATCTAGAGAGGAATGGACTGGTGTGGAATAGTAACACATAAAAATGCACTATTTTATATGTGGGACACCAAAATCCAAAAGCAGAATACAGAATGAATGGTGATGCCAACAGCAGCAGAGGAAGGGGACCTCAGAGTTATAGTTTCAGATGAAATGAAAGCAAGCAGTGGGAAAGGCCAGTAGAATATTTGGTTATATAAGAAGAGGTATTAGTAGCAGTAGGAACAAGGCTGCTAAGAGGATGTTTGGGCCTCGGTACACCAACTTTTTGGGCCCCTTCCATAGCCATTTAAGGGGACATGGCAACACCAGGGTGGTGGTTCTTCTCACTACACAGACAGGCCTGACCCCCTGTAGTTTGTACCTACTTCCCCCATTGGACAGATATATTGCTACTTTATACATCACTGGTAGGACCTCAAGTTGAGTACTGTGTACAGTTCTGGAGGCCTCCTCTCCAAAATGACATGTAATACATTTGAAACATTCAAAGAAAGGTTACTAAAATGGTGCTAAGCTGTATCACAAAACCTAATTGGGAAGACTTGAAGAACTGACCATGTACAGGTTAGAGAAGAGATTGGAGAGAGGTGATCTAGAAACATTCACACATATCAAAGGTCTTGATGGCGATCAGAGGGTCATATTTTAACAAAACGAATATCTAGAACAAGGTGACCCACTTGGAATTTGGAGGGAGACAGATTTAAAGGTACAAAAAAAAACCTGTTAATAGAAAACTAGATCCATGGAGTAGGCTCCCAGCAGTTTTACAGTAAAATAATTAAAGAATTCACTGGGCAAACATGAATACAGTTATAACCAAAATCTTAAAAATAATAAATAAATAACTGCAAAAAACTCAAGCACACACACAAATGACAGACTAAGTGGACCAGTAGGTTATTTTCTTTTGTCAAATTCTACTATGTTTCTATGTTTGCAATACGTTAAGTTTGTCAGCAGTTTGATTTGTGAATTTGTGAGTTTACCAGCAAGGTTTGAAATGACTGGCTGACATCAGTCATAGCAGCAGAATAAATTTGTTAATGTAATGTAAGTAAAAATGTAGAGCCAATTTTTTTTTATTTTACTGTATGTGCTTTTAACAGCTAATGTTTGTAAATCATTTTTCTCTTAAAATGAACCCTGTTTCCACAGCCATGCATTAACATACCATTTTCCCATGTCAACTACTTTTAGTTTTGTTTTCCAAGCTAATACAAATAATTATTTCTATTTGTGAAAAGCACTGTATTTATAAATACCATTATACAGTAATTGCCTTTGCCTGACTTGCTCTCTGGGCAATTGTATTTGCAAACATCAGTGTTTTGTATAATAAAAAAAAAAGTTTTCCCTTTAGAAATCATTTGACAGTTAAATTTGTTTTAACACAATCCGTTTTATGTACCACATTTGCACAACTCATTGTAAAGATTTAGAACACATGAACTTGAAGCATTAGTGGGGCTTGACTAAATGTGGCTCAACATCATTATTTCAGTACATTAATAAGATAAATTGATGTAGCATTGGTTCAGAATGGCTGATTTCCTCTGGACGTGATGGCAGTCCCTTCTAACACTACACAGTAACATCTCTGTCATGTTCAGAAATGATTTCTTTCAGTCAGACATCTCAAATTATGATAATGATACAAATTAAATGAATGGTCTTAATAGTCAGGATCGTAGACTATGGAAGCCTTCCATTCAGTTGACCAATCACTCCCCTCATCATTCTAATGTACATGGTAACATTTCAGACATTTTAGTTTTTCGGATGTTCTAATACTAGTTAGTTGTTAACTATCAGTTATTACTAGTGGAAGTCCCCGACATTAAACATTTGTCTCTCCACAAATGTTTGTACATAAAAATGCCCCTATTCTTCAATATTGGCTATCCGTATAGTATATTTGCTCTTATTCTGCATACAGGATGAAGTTCTCATCCAGTATTCAGAGTAAATAAAGGAATATAAAAATGGAAAATATTGACATTATAGCGAAGTTAAGTAAACAAAATATTTGGATTGCAGTGGACTGTATGGTACCACACGTGGCATGCTTAGATATACTTGCTGAGCAAGAAAGTGTTCCTAGAAATTATATTAAAATTTTTGGAGCTGTGCATTAATTTTGTGTCTAAATATATGCAAAAGTATGCTAACTGGCACCTCCTTTTCACACCCGGATAGACTATGGATAGATAATAATTAGATAATATTCTGGGAGAGCAGACAGCTGTGACATTTACTTACTAGTTTACAAAGTCTGAGTCCTGACCTGCCAGACTGAATGCTTTTATGTTTATTTCTATACACATACATCTTGAGTTACCAATGGTAGATTGACTAAAGTGGAGGTGTTGCAGCCAATCTGATTCTAGGTCACTAAGTGAATGAAATGTTGGCAAACAGAGTAGTTTTCTGAAGTAAGCCTCACTTTTACTCCTATTGTCCACATAAATAAACTAGATTTTCTCCCAAGGGGGGAGGTTTGCATGTAAATATTATTAGCTGTTTCTGAATGTCTTTCCTGATTTACAAATTAGTACACATTTATAGGAATTTAAAGTAGTATAAAAAAAAGTGAAATGTTGAATAAACATTTTTAGAACTCTAGAATTTCCCACTATACATTTTAAAGTATATTTATACAATAAATTTAAAGCCTATGAGCATGAAAACGTTTTGCATAATGTTTACCATTTTATAGAGGTGCATGTAATGTGCTCACCTAGAGCAGAAAGCCTAGGATCAGCGGTCCTGCATTTAATTATTTCTTTTGATAGCAGCTACTGCCTGATCACATACAATGCCAGCTCTCCCGGAATGTCCAGGAGACTCCCGAAATCCGGGTAGGTCGATTTGCGGTGAATCGAGCCATTTCAGCCCGGCCCCCACAACAAATTTACGCTTTTGTCGCAAGGGTGGGGCCAAAATGCCGCGATTGAC